>NW_016108321.1:0-2592 GCF_001604975.1 Cebus imitator
AAACCTCGTCTCTACTAAACAAACAAAAAATTAGCTGGGCATGGTAGCAGGTGTGTGTAATCCCAGCTACTCAAGAGGCTGAGGAAGGAGAATTGCCTGATCCCAGGAGTCAGAGGTTGCTGTGAGCCGAGATAGCGCCATTGCACTCCAGCCTGGGTAACAAGAGCAAAACTCTGAACCAAAAAAAAAAAAATTATAATTAGCACTAAGACTGCGTGTAAAACACAGGAGAGACGAATATTTGAAACTGCTCCGCTTTGTGTTCGTTCACCTTAGGAAGATGCGTGTATCTTTACATTAAGCGAATTACAAACACGTTTCTATTAAAAGCTGCCTTTGGATATTCCAGAGTGAATGGGAGCATAGGCTGTAATGAGAAATATCTGGCTCTAAAACAAAAACGGAGCTATCTAGTAGAACAATTGTCAAGGTGTACAATCGACTTACAGAGTTAAACTGATGTGTGTGTGCAGCAGTTCAGAAACCCTTTCTTTTGAGAATCTAGCAACAGATATTTCCAGCCATATACAGGCATATAAGAACTAGCAGTAAGACTGTGTTTAAAACACAGGATAAACGTAGATTTCAAACTGCTCTTCTTTGTGTTCGTTCACCTTAGGAAGTTGCATCTATGTTTAGATTCAGCGAGATAGAAACAAGTTTCTTCTAAAAGCTGCGTTTGGATATTCCAGAGTGAATGAGAGTATAGGATGTAATGAGAAATATCTGGCTCTGAAAGAAAAACAGAGGTATGTAGCAGAATGGTTGTCAACATGTACAGTCAACTTACAGAGTTAAACTGATGTGTGTGTGCAACAGTTCAGAATCCATTTCTTCAGAGAATCTAGAAACAGATATTTCCACGAATATACAAGCATAGAAGAATTAGAAGTAAGACTGCGTGTTAAACACAGGAGAAACGTAGATTTCAAACTGCTCTGCTTTGTGTTCGTTCACCTTAGGAAGTTGCATCTCTCTGTATATTCAGCGAGTTAGACATATGTTTCTTTCAAAAGCTGCATTTGGATATTCCAAAGTGAATGGGAGCATAGGCTGTAATGAGAAATATTTGGCTCTAAAACAAAAAAGGAGTTGTTGAATCTATGTTTAGTTTCGGCGGGTTATAAACACGTTCCTTCTAAAACTGCGTTTCAATATTCCAGAGTGAATGGGAGTATAATCTGTAATGAGAATTATCTGCCTCTAAAACAGAAACGGGCTATCTAGCAGAACGGTTGCCAAGGTGTACAATCAACTTACATAGTTAAACTGATATGTGAGTGCAGCAGTTCAGAAACCCTTTCTTTAGAGAATCTAGAAACAGAGATTTCCAGCCATATGCAGGCATATAATTATTAGCAGTAAGACTGCGGGTAAAACACAGGAAAAACGTAGATTTCAAACTGCTCTGCTTTGTGTTCATTCACTTTAGGAAGTTTCATCTATGTTTATATTCAGCGAGTTAGAAACACGTTTCTACTAAAAACTGCGTTTCGATATTCATGAGTGAATGGAAGTATAGGCCGTAATGAGAAATATCTGGCTCTGCAAGAAAAACCGAGGAATGTAGCAGAATGTTGAAAAGGTGTGCAATCAACTTACAAAGTTAAACTGATGTCTGTGTGCAGCAGTTCAGATACCCTTTCCTTGGAGAATCTAGCAACAGTTATTTCCAGACATATACAGGCATATAGGAAGTAACAATAAGACTGCGTGTAAAACACAGGAGAAATGTAGATTTGAAACTGCTCTGCTTTGAGTTTGTTCACCTTTGGAAGTCGCATCTATGTTTATATTCAGCGAGTGAGAATCAAGTTTCTTCTAAAAGCTGGGTTTGGATATTCCTGAGCAAATGTGTGTATAGTTTGTAATGAGAAATATCTGGCTCTAAAACATAAACGCAACTAGGTAGCAGAATGGTTGTCAAGGTGTACAACGAAATTACAGAGATAAACTCTTGCATGTGTGCAGCAGTTCAGTAACTGTTTTTTGGAGAATCTAGAAACAGATATTTCCAACCATACACAGGTATATAGGAATTAGCAGTAAGACTGCGTGTAAAACACAGGAGAAATGTAGATTTCAAACTACTCTGCTTTGTGTTCGTTCACCTTAGGAAGTTACATCTATGTTTAGATTCAGCGAGTTAGAAACACGTTTCTTCTAAAAGCTGCGTTTCCATATTCCAGTGAGAATGGGAGTATAGGCTGTAATGGGAAATATCTGGCTCTAAAACAAAAACGGAGCTATGTAGCAGAATGACTGTCAACGTGTATATTCAACTTACAGAGTTGCCGGGCACGGTGGCTCATGCCTGTAATCCCAGCACTTTGGGAGGCCGAGGCTGGTGGATCACGAGGTCAAGATATCGAGACCATCCTGGTCAACACGGTGAAACCCCATCTTTACTAAAAACACAAAAAATCAGCTGGGCATGGTGGTGCGTGCCTGTAATCCCAGCTACTCAGGAGGCTGAGGCAGCAGAATTGGCAGAATTGCCTGAACCCAGGAGGCGGAGGTTGCGGTGAGCTGAGATCGAGCCATTGCACTCCAGCCTGGGCAACAAGAGAGAAACTCTGCCACAAAAAAAAA
>NW_016108321.1:2724-8267 GCF_001604975.1 Cebus imitator
TGTGTGAATGTAGCAGTTCAGAAACCATTTCTGTGGAGAATCTTCAAATAGATATTTCCTGCCATATACAGGTATATAAGAATTAGCTGTAAGATCACGTCTAAAACACAGGTGAAACGTATCTTTCAAACTGCTCTGCTGTGTGTTCCTTCACCTTAGGAAGTTGCCTCTATGTTTAGACTCAGCGAGTTACAAATACGTTTCCTCTAAAAGCTGCGTTTGGATATTCATGAGTGAATTGGGAGTATAGGGTGTAATGAGAAATATCTGGCTCTAAAACGAAAACGGAGCTATGTAGCAGAATGATTGTCCACGTGTATATTCAACTTACAGAGATAAACTGATGTTAGAATGTAGCAGTTCAGAAATCCTTTCTTTGGAGAATCTACAAATAGATATATCCAGCCATATAGAGGTATATAAGAATTACTGGTAAGATCTCGTCAAAAACACAGGTGAAACGTATATTTCAAACTACTTTGCTGTATGTTCGTCCACCTTAGAAAGTTGCATTTTTGTTTACATTGAGCCGTTTAGGAACACGTTTCTTCTAATAGCTGCGTTTGGATATTCCTGAGTTAATGGGAGTATAGGGTGTAACGAGAAATAATTGCCTCTAAAACAAAAACGGAGGTATCTTATAGAATGAATGTGAAGGTGTGTATTCGACTTACAGAGTTCAATTGATGTGTGAATGTAGCAGTTCAGAAACCCTTTCTTTGGAGAATCTAGAAACAGATATTTCCAGCCATATACAGGTATATATATGAATTAGCCGTAAGATCGCGTCTGAAACACAGGTGAAATGTATTTCTCAAACTGCTCTGCTCTGTGTTCGTTCACCTTAGGAAGTTGCATCTATGTTTAGATTCAGCGAATTTGAAACACGTTTCTTGTAAAAGCTGCGTTTTGATATTCCTGAGTGAATGCAAGTATAGGGTGTACTGATAAACATCTGGCAATAAAACAAAAATGGAGCTATCTAGCAGAATGATGTTTAAGGTGAATATTCAACTTACAGAGTTAACCTGATGTGTGAATATTGCAGTTCAGAAACCCTTTCTTTGGAGAATCTAGAAACAGATATTTGCAGCCATATACAGGTATATAACAATTTGCGGTAAGATCGCGTCTAAAACACAGGTGAAACGTATCCTTCAAACTGCTCTACTGAGTGTTCGTTCCCCTTAAAAAGTTGCGTCTATGTATACATTCAGCCAGTTGGAAACACGTTTCTTATAAGAGCTGTGTTTGGATATTCCTGAGGGAATGGGAGTATAGGGTGTAATGAGAAATATCTGGCTTTAAGACAAAAATGGAGGTATCTAGCGGAATGATTGTAAAGATGTATATTCAACTTACAGAATTTAACTGATGTGTGAATGTAGCAGTTGAGAAACCCTTTCTTTGGAGAATCTAGAAACAGATATTTCCGCCCATATAAAGGTATATAAGAATTAGGGGTAAGATTGTGTCTAATACAAAGGTGAAACGGACATTTCAAACTCCTCTTCTGTGTGTTCATTCACCTCAGGAAGTTGCATCTGTATTTACATTCAGCAAGCTGGAAAGACGTTTCTTCTAAAAGCTGCGTTTGGATATTCCTAAGTGAATGGGAAAATAGGGTGTAATGGGAAATATCTGGCTCTAAAACAAAAAAGGAGATATCTAGCAGAATGATTGTCAAGGTGAATATTAAACTTACAGAGTTAACCTGATATGTGAATGTTGCAATTCATAAACCCTTTCTTTGGAAAATCTAGAAACAGATATTTCCAGCAATATACAGGTATATAAGAATTAGCAGTAAGGTCGCTTCAAAACACATGCGAAAAGTATATTTCAAACTGCTCTGCTGTGTGTTCGTTCACCTTAGGAAGTTGCATCTATGTTTAGATTCAGCGAGTTAGAAACACGTTTCTTCTAAAAGGTGTGTTTGTATATTCCTGAGTGAATTTGAGCATATGGTGTAATGAGAAATATCTGGCTCAAAAACAAAAACGGAGCAATATAACAGAATAATTGTCAAAGGGTATATTCAATGTACAGAGATAAACTGAAGTGTGAATGTAGCAGGTCAGAAACTCTTCCTTTGGAGCATCTAGAAACTGATATTTCCAGCAATATACAGGTATATATAAGAATTAGTGGTAAGATCGCGTCTAAAACACAGGTGAAACGCATGTTTCAAACAGCTATGCTGTCTGTTCGTTCACCTTAGGAAGATGCAGCTATGTTTACATTCAGCTAATAAGAAACACGTTTCTTGTTAAAGCTCCGTTTTGATATTACTGAGTGAATGGGAGTATAGGGTGTACTGAGAAATATCTGGCTGTAACAAAAAAAATGCAACTATCTCCCAGAATGATTGTCAAGGTGAATATTCAACTTACAGAGTTAACCTGATGTGTGAATGTTGCAGTTCGGAAACCCTTTCTTTGGGGAATCTAGAAATAGATATTTCAAGCCATATACAGTTATATAAGAATTAGCGGTAAGATCGCATCTAAAACACAGGTGAAACTATCTTTCAAAGTACTCCGCTGTGTCACCTTAGGAAGTTGCAGCTATGTTTATATTCAGCGTGCTAGAAACACGTTTCTTCTAAAAGCTGCGTTTGGATATTCCTAAGTGAATGGCAGTATAGGGGGTAATGAGAAATATCTGGCTCTAAAACAAAAACGGAGCTATCTAGCAGAATGATTGTCAAGGTGTCTATTGAACTTACATACGTAAACTGATGAGTGAATATAGCAGTTCAGAAACCATTTCTTTGGAGAATCTAGAAACAGATATTTGCAACCATCTACAGGTATATAAGGATTAGCAGTTAAATCGCATCTAAAACACAGGTGAAACATATATTTCATACTGCTCTGCTGTGTGTTCGTTCACCTTAGGAAGTTGCATCTATGTGGACATTCAGCCATTTAGAAACACGTATCTTCTAAAAGCTGCGTTTGGATATTCCTGGGTGAATGGGAGTATAGGATGTAAATAGAAATATCTGGCTTTTAAACAAAAACGGAGCTATGTAGCAGAATGATTGTCAAGGTTTATTTTCAACCTATAGAGTTAAATTGTTTTGTGAATGCAGCAGCTCAGAAACCCTTTCTTTGGAGAATCTAGAAACAGATATTTCCAGCCATATACAGGTATATGAAAATTAGCAGTAAGATCACGTGTAAAACACAGGTGAAACGTATATTTCAAACTGTTCTGCTGTGTGTTCGTTCACCTTAAGAAGTTGCATCTAATTTTTGATTCAAAGACTTAGAAACGCGTTTCTTCTAAAAGCTGCGTTTGGATATTGCTGAGTGAATGGGAGTATATTGGGTAATGTGAAATGTCTGGTTCTAAAACAAAATCGGAGCTACCTAGCAGAATGATTGTCAAGGTGTATATTGAACTTACAGAGTTAAACTGATGTGTGAATGCAGCAGTTCAGAAACCCTTTCTTTGCAGAATCTAGAGACACAATCTCCAGCCATATATAGGCATATGAGAATTAGCAGTAAGATCGTGTGTAAAACACAGGTGAATCATATCTTTCAAACTGCTCTGCTGTATATTCGTTCACCTTAGGAAGTTGCATCTAACTTTAGATTCAGCGAGTTAGAAGCACGTTTCTTCTAAAAGTTGCGTTTGGATATTCCTGAGTGAATGGGAGTATAGGGTGTAATGAGAAATATCTGCCTCTAAAACAAAACGGAGCTATCTAGCAGAATGATTGTCAAGGTGTATCTTCAACGTACACAGTTAAACTGATGTGTGAATGTAGCAGTTCAGAAACCCTTTCTTTGGAGAATCTAGAAGCAGATATTTCCAGCCATATACAGGTATATGAAAATTAGCGTTAAGATCACATGTAAAACAGAGGTGAAACGGATGTTTAAAGGGCTCTGTGGTGTGTCAGTTCACCTTAGGAAGTTGCATCTATGTTTAGATTTAGTGAGTTAGAAACACATTTCTTCTAAAAGCTGCGTTTGGATATTCCTGCGTGAATGGGAGTATTGGGGGTAATGAGAAATATCTGGTTCTAAACCATAAACGTAGCTATCTAGCAGAATGATTGTCAAGGTGTATATTCAACTTACAGAAATATACTGATCTGTGAATGTAGCAGTTCAGAAACCGTTTCTTTGGAGAATCGAGAAACAGGTATTTGCAGCCATATTCAGGTATATAATAATTAGTGGTAAGACCGCATCTAAAACACAGGTGAATCGTATCGTTCAAACTGCTCTGCTCTGTGTTTGTTCACCATAGGAAGTTGTATCCATGTTTAGATTCAGAGAGTTAGAAACACGTTTCTCCTAAAACCTGCGTTTGGATATTCCTGAGGGAATGGGTGTATTGGGGGTAATGACAAATATCTGACTCTAAAAGAAAAAATGAGCTATCTGGCAGAATGATTGTCAAGGTGTATATTCAACTTACAGAGATAAATTGATGTGTGAATGTAGCAGTTCAGAAACCCTCTCTTTGGAGAATCTAGAAACAGATATTTCCAGGCATATACAGGTATATAAGAATAAGCAGTAAGATCACGTCTAGACTCAGGTGAAATTTATCTTTCAATCTGCTCTGCTCTGTGTTCTTTCACCTCAGGAAGTTACATCTATGTTTACATTCAGCGAGATAGAAACAATTTTCTACTAAAAGCTGCGTTTGAATATTCCTGAGAGATTGGGAGTATAGGGGATAATGAGAAATATCTGGATCTAAAACAAAAATGGAGCTATCTAGAAGAATGATTGTCAAGGTGTATATTCAACGTAGAGAGTTAAACAGAGGTGTGAATGTAGCTGTTCAGTAACTCTTTCTTTGGAAAATCTAGAAAAGATATTTCCAGCCATATACAGGTATAAAAGAATTAGCGGTAAGATGGCCTGTAAAACACAGGAGAAACGTATCTTTCAAGCTGCTCTGCTGTGCGTTGTTTCAGTTTAGGAAGTTGCATCTATGTTTACATTCAGCCAGTTAGAAACACGTTTCTTATAATAGCTGCATTTGGATACTCATGACTGAATGTTAGTATAGGGTGTAATGAGAAATATCTGGCTCTAAAACAAAAACGGAGCTATGTAGCAGAATGATTGTCAAGGTGTATATTCAACTTACAGAGTTAAACTGATGTGAATGCAGCAGTTCAGAAACCCTTGCTTTGGAGAATCTAGAAACAGATATTTGCAGCCATACACAGGTATATAATAATTAGACGTAAGACCGCGTCTAAAACACGGGTGAAACGTATATTTCAAACTGCTCTGCTGTGTGTTCGTTCAACTTAGGAAGTTGCATCTGCCTTTACATTCAGCCAGTTGGAACAACGTTCCTTCTAAAAGCTGCGTTTTTGTATTCCTGAGTGAATGGGAATATATGGTGTAATGAGAATTATCTGGCTTTAAAACAAAAAGGGAGATATCTAGCGGAATGATTGTCAAGACGCATATTCAACATACAGAGTTAAACTGATGTCTCAAAGTAGCAGTTTGAAACCCTTCCTTCTATAATCTAGAAACAGATATTTGCAACCACAG
>NW_016108321.1:8641-9683 GCF_001604975.1 Cebus imitator
TTAGCGGTAAGATCGCGTCTAAAACTCAGGTGAAACCTATCCTTCGAACACCTATGCTGTGTGTTCTTTATCCTTAGGAAGTTGTATCTAAGTTTAGATTCAGCGAGTTAGAAACATGTTTCTTCTAAAAGCTGCGTTTGGATAATCCCTAGGGAATGGGTGTATATTGGGTAATGAGAAATATCTGGCTCTAAAATAAAAACGTAGCTATATGGCAGAATGATTTTCAAGGTGTATATTCAACTTACAGAGTTAAACTAATGTGTGAATGTAGCAGTTCAGAAACCCTTTCTTTGGAGAATCTAGAAACAGATATTACCAGCCATATACCGATATATGAGAATTAGCGGTAAGATCGCTTCTAAAACAGAGGTGAAGCGAATATCTCAAACGGCTCTGCTGTGTGTTCGTTCAGTTTAGGAAGTTGCATCTATGTTTACATGTAGCCAGCTAGAAACACGTTTCTTATAAAAGCTGCGTTTGGATATTGCTGACTGTGTGGGAGTATAGGGTGTAATGAGAAATATGTGGCTCTAAAACAAAAACGGAGCTATGTAGCAGAATGATTGGCAAGATGTATATTCAACATACAGAGTTAAACTGGTGTGTGAATGTAGCAGTTCAGAAACCCTTTCTTTGGAGAATCAAGAAACAGATATTTCCAGCCATGTACATGTACATATAAGAATTAGCAACAAGATCATGTCTAAAACACAGGTGAAATGTATCTTTTAAACTGCTCTGCTGCGTGTTCGTTCACCTTAGGAAGTTGCTTCTATGTTTAGATTCATCAAGTTAGAAACACATTTCTTTGAAAAGCTGTGTTTTGATATTCCTGAGTGAATTTGAGTATAACGTGTAATGAGAAAATCTGGCTCTAAAACAAAAACTGAGCTATTTGGCAGAATGGTTGTCAAGGTGTACATTCAACTTACAAAGTTAAACTGATGTGTGTATGTAGCAGTTCAGAAACCCTTTCTTTGGAGAATTTAGAAACGAATATTTCCAGCCGTATACAGGCATATAAGCATTAGCTGTAAGA
>NW_016108321.1:10794-12557 GCF_001604975.1 Cebus imitator
TTTAGATTCAGCGAGTTAGAAACACGTTTGTTCTAAAAGCTGCTTTTGGATATTCCAGAGTGAACAGGAGTATATGCTGTAATGAGAAATATCTGGCTCAAAAACAAAAAACAGAGCTTTCTAGCAGAATGGTTGTCAATGTGTACTTTCAACTTACAGAGATAAACTGATGTGTGTATGCAGCAGTTCAGAAACCCTTTCTATTTAGAATCTAGAAACGGATATTTCCAGCCATATGCAGGTGTAAGAATTAGAAGTAATACTGCATCTAAAACACAGGAGAAATGTATATTTCCACATGCTGACTTTGTGTTCGATGACCTTAGGAAAGTTCATCTATGTTTATAGTCAGGGAGTTACAGACACGTTTCTTCCAAAAGCTGCGTTTGGATATTCCAGAGTGCATGGGAGTATATGTTGTAATGAGAAATACTTGGCTCTAAGAAAAAAATGGAGCTGTCTAGCAGAATGGTTGTCAAGGTGTATTTTCAACTTACAGAGTTAAAGTGATGTGTGTATACATCAGTTGAGAAACCCTTTCTTTGGTAAATGTATAAACGGATATTTCCAGCCATACACAGGCCTATAAGTATTAGCCATAAGTCTGCGTCTAAAACACAGGAGAAACGTATATTTCAAACTGCTCTACTGTGTCTTCATTCACCTTTTGTAGTTGCATCTGTGTTTAGATTCAGCAAGTTAGAAACACGTTTCTTCTAAAAGCTGCGTTTGGATATTCCAGAGTGAATGGGAGTATAAGCTGTAATGAGAAATATTTGGCTCTAAATCTAAAACAGAGCTTTCTAGCAGAATGGTTGTCAAGGTGTACATTCAACTTACAGAGTTAAACTGATGCGTGTATGTAGCAGTTCAGAAACACTTTCTATTTAGAATCTAGAAACGGATATTTGCAGCCATATACAGGCATATAAGAATTATCAGTAAGACTTCCTATAAACAGGAGAAACGTATATTTCAAACTGCTCTACTGTCTGATCGTTCATCTTAGGAAGTTAAATCTATGTCTAGATTCAGCGAGTTCGAAACACTTTTCTTCTACAGGCTGCGATTGGATATTCCAGAGTGAATAGGAGTACACACTGTAATGAGAAGCATCTGGCTCTAAAACAAAAACGGTGGTATCTAGCAGAATAGTTCTTAAGGTGTACATTTAAATTACAGAGTTAAAATGATGTGTTTATGTAGCAGTTCAGAAACCCTTTCTATTTAGAATCTAAAAACGGATAGTTTCAGCCATATATAGTTATATAGGAATTAGCAGTAAGACTGGGTCTAAAACACAGGAGAAATGTATATTTCAAACTGCTCTACTGTGTGTTCCTTCCCTTAGGAAGTTGCATCTATGTTTAGATTCAGCGAGTTAGAAAGACGTTTCTTCTAAAAGCTGTGTTTGGATATTCCAGAGTGAATGGGAGTAAACCCTACAAAGAGAAACACCTGTCTCTAAAAGAAAAAACGAGCCATCTAGCAGAATAGTTGTCAACATGTACATTCAACTTACAGAGTTATGCTGATGTGTGTATGTAGTGGTTCAGAAACCCTTTCTATTTAGAATATAGAAACGGATATTTCCAGCTATCTACAGGCATATAAGAATTAGCAGTAAGACTACTTCTAAAACACAGGAGAAACTTATATTTCAAACTGCTGTGCTGTGTGTTCATTCACCTGAAGAAGTTGCAGCTATGGTTTGGTTCAGCGAGTTGGAAATACGTTTCTTCTAAAATCTGCATTTGGATATT
>NW_016108321.1:12953-18578 GCF_001604975.1 Cebus imitator
TTGAGAAATCCTTTCTATTTATAATCTAGACACGGATATTTTCATCCCTATATAGGCATATAAGTATTAGCAGTAAGACTGCATCTAAAACACAGGAAAAATATATATTTCAAACTGCTCTGCTGTGTCTTCTTTCACCTTTTGTACTTGCATCCATGTTTTGATTCAGCGAGTTAGAAACACGGTTGTTATAAAAGCTGCATTTGGATATCCCAGAGTGAATGGATGTATAAGCTGTAATGAGAAATATCTAGCTCTAAAACAAAAACAGAGCTTTCTAGCAGAATGGTTGTCAAGGAGTACATTCAACTTACACAGTTAAACTGATGTGTGTATGTAGCATTTCAGAAACCCTTTCTATTTAGAATGTATAAACCAATATTTCCAGCCATATGCAAGTATATAAGAATTAGCAGTAAGTTTGTGTCTAAAACACAGGAGAAATGTGTATTTCAAACTGCTCTGCCGTGTGTTCGTTCACCTCAGCCAGTTGCATCTATGTCTAGATTCAGTGAGTTAGAAACCCGTTTCATCTACAAGCTTCATTTGGATATTCCAGAGTGAATAAGAGTATATGCTGTGAAGAGAAATATCTGGCTCTAAAACTAAACAGAACTATCTAGCAGAATGTTTGTCAAGGTTTACATTCAACTTACACAGTTAAACTGATGTGTGTATAAAGCAGTTCAGAAACACTTTCTTTGGAGAATCTAGAAATGGATATTTCCAGCAATATACAGGCATATAGGAATTAACATTAAGACTTCGTCTAAAACACAGGAGAGACATATATTTCAAACTGTTCTGCTGTGTGTTCACTCACCTTAGGAGGTGGCATCCATGTTTTGATTCAGAAAGTAACAAAGACTTTTCTTCTAAGAGCTGCGTGTGGATATTCCAAAGTGAATGGGAGTATATGCTATAAAGAGAAACTCCTGTTTCTCAAACAAAATCGGAGCTATCTAATAGAATAGTTGTCAAGTTGTACATTCAACTTACAGCAGTAAGCTGATTTATGTATGTAGCAGTTCTAAAACCCTTTCTTTGGAGAATGTGTAAACGGATATTTCCAGCCATATTCAGGCATTTAAGAATTATCAGTAAGACTGCGTCTAAAACACCGGAGAAACGTATATTTCAAACTGCTCTTCTGTGTGATCATTCACCTCAGGAAGTTGCATCTATGTCTAGATTCAGCGAGTTAGAAACACTTTTCTTCTACAAGCTGCGATTGGATGCTCCAGAGTGAATAGGATTATATGCTGTAATGGTAAATATCTTGCTCTAAAAAAAAAAAAAGCTATTTAGCAGAATGATTCTGAAGGTGTACATTCAACTTACAGAGATAAACTGATATGCGTATGCAGCAGTTCAGAAACATTTTCTTTGGGGAATCTAGAAAAGGATAATTCCAGCCATATACAGGCATATTAAAATTAACAGTAAGACTTCGTCTAAAACACAGGAGAAACGTATATTTCAAACTGCTCTGCTGTGTGTTCATTCACCTTAGGAAGTTGCATCCATGTTTCAATTCAGGAAATTAGAAAGACGTTTCTTCCAAAAGCTGCTTTTGGATATTCCAAAGTGAATGTGTGCATAGGTTCTAATGATGAATATCTGGCTCTAAAACAAAAACGGAGCTATCTAACAGAATGGTTGTCAAGCTGTACATTCAACTTACAGAGTTAAACTGATGTGTGTATGTAGCAGTTTTAAAACCCTTTATTTGGTAAATGTATAAACGGATGTTTCCAACCATCCATGGGCATATAAGTAATAGCAGTAAGACTGTGTCTAAAACACAGGAGAAACGTATATTTCAAACTGCTCTGCGATGTTTTCATGAACCTTTTGAGGTTGCATCTATGTTTAGGTTCAGCGAGTTAGAAAGACATTTGTTGTAAAAGCTGCATTTGTATGTTCCAGAGTGAATTGCAGTATAAGCTGTAATGAGAAATATCTTCCTCTAAAACAAAAAAGGAGCTATCTAGCAGAATGGTTGTCAAGGTGTACATTCAACTTACAGAGATAAACTGATGTGTGTATGTAGCAGTTAAGAAAACCTTTCTTTGGAGAGTTTAGAAACGGATATTTTCAGCCATATATATGCATAGAACAATTAGCAGTAAAATTGTTCTCCTGCGTCTAAAATACAGGAGAAACGTACATTTCAAACTGCTCTGCTGTGTGTTCGTTCACTTTAGGAAGTTGCATCTATGTCTAGATTCAGCGAGTTAGAAACACTTATCTTCTACAAGCTGCAATTGGATATTACAGAGAGAATAGGAGTATATGCTGTAATGAAAAATCTCTGGCTCTAAAACAAAAACAGAGCTATGTAGCAGAATGGTTGCCAAGGTGTACATTCAACTTACATATTTAAGCTGATGTGTGAATGTAGCAGTTCAGAAACCCTTTCTATTTAGACCCTGGAAACTGATATTTCCAGACATATACAGGCATATGAGAATGTTAACCCCATCAAGCTACCAATGACCTTCTTCACAGAACTGTAAAAAACCACCTTAAACTTCATATGGAACCAAAAGGGAGCCCGCATACCCAAGTCAATTCTAAGCAAAGAGAACAAAGCAGGAGGGATCACACTACCATACTTCAAACTATACTACTCAGCTACAGTAATTAAAACAGCATGGTACTCGTATCAAAACAGAGATAGACCAATGGAGCAGAACAGAGGTCTCAGAGGCAACACAACATATCTACAATCATCTGATCCTTGACAAACCAGACAAAAATAAGCAATGGGGAAAGGATTCCCTGTTCAATAAATGGTGTTGGGAAAGCTGGCTAGCCATGTGCAGAAAGCAGAAACTACACCCCTTGCTGACACCTTACACTAAAATTAACTCCAGATGGATTAAAGACTTAAACATAAGGCCTAACACCATAAAAACCCTAGAAGAAACTCTAGGCAAAACAATTCAGGACATAGGCATAGGCAAGGACTTCATGACCAAAACACCAAAAGCATTGACAACAAAAGCCAAAATAGACGAATGGGACCTAATCAAACTCCACAGCTTCTGCACAGCAAAAGAAACTGTCATTAGAGTGAATCAACAACCAACAGAATGGGAAAAAAATTTTGCAGTTTACCCATATGACAAAGGCCTAATATCCAGAATTTACAAAGAACTAAAACATATCTACGAGAAAAAAACTAACAAGGCCATTCAAAAGTGGACAAAGTATATGAGCAGGTACTTTACAAAGAAGACATTCATGAGGCCAACAACCATAAGAAAAAATGCTCATCATCACTGGTCATCAGAGAAATGCAAATCAAAACAACATTGAGATACCATCTCATGCCAGTTAGAATGGCAATCATTAAAAAATCTGGAGACAAAAGATGCTGGAGAGGATGTGGAGAAATAGGAACACTTTTACACTGTTGGTGGCAGAGTAAATTAGTTCAACCATTGTGGAAGACAGTGTGGCGATTCCTCAAGGATCTAGAAATAGAACTTCCATTTGACCTAGCATCCCATTACTGGGTATACATCCAAAGGATTATAAATTTTTCTACTATAAGGACCCATGCAAACGAATGTTCATTGCAGCACTGTTTACAATAGCAGAGACCTGGAACCAACCCAAATGCTCATCGATGATAGACTGGACAGGGAACATGTGTCACATATACACCATAGGATATTATGCAGCCATCAAAAACAATGACTTTGTGTCCTTGTAGGGACATGGATTAACCTGGAAACCATCATTCTCAGCAAACTGACAGAAGAGCAGAAGAGCAAACACCACATGTTCTCACTCATACGCGGGTATTGAACAATGAGAACACATGGGCACAGGGATGGGGGCACTACACACTGGGGTCAGGTGGGAGGTAATAGGAGAGGGATGGTGGGGGTTTGGGAGCTGGGGAGAGATAGCAAGGGGAGAGATGTCAGAGGTAGGTGATGGGGAGGAAGCCAGCAAATCACACTGCCACGTGTGTACTTATGCAACAGCCTTGCATGTTCTTCACATGTACCCCAAAACCTAAAATGCAATAAAATAAATAAATGGGAAAAAATTAGCAGTGAGACTGCATATAAGGCAGAGGAGAAACCTATATTTCAAACTGCTCTGCTGTGTTCGACCACCTTAAGAAGCTGCATCTACGATTAGATTCAGCGAGTTAGAAAGACGTTTCTTCTAAAAGCTACGTTTGGATATTCCAGAGTGAATGGGTCCATAGGCTTTAATGAGAAATATCTGGCTCTAAAACAAAAACGGAGCTCTCTAGCAGAATGATTGTCAAGGTGGACATTCAGATTACAGATTTTAACTGATGTGTGTATACAGCAGTACAGAGACTCTTTCTATTTAGAATATAGAAACAGATATTTCCAGCCATATACAGGCATATAAGACTTAGCAGTAAGACTTTCTCTAAAACAAAGGAGAAAAGTATATTTCAAAATGCTCTACTATGTATTTATTCAACGTTTGAGGTTGCATCTATTTTTAGATTCTGCGAGTAAGAAACACGTTTGTTATAAAAGCTGCGTTTGGATATTCCAGGCTGAATGGGAGTATAGGCTGTAATGAGAAATATCTGGCTCTAAAAAAAAAACAGGGCTATCTAGCAGAATGGCTGTGAAGGCGTACAATCAACTTACAGAGGTAAACTGATGTGTTTATGTAGCCGTTCAGAAACCCTTTTTTTGGTAAATGTATAAAAGGATATTTCCAGCCATACACACCCATATGAGTATTATCAGTAAGACTGCGTCTAAAACACAGGAAAGACATATATTTCAAACTGCCATACTGTGTGTTCGTTTACCTTAGGAGGTTCCATCCATGTTTGGAATCAGCGCATTAGAAAGACATTTCTTCTAAAAGCTGCATTTGGATATTCAAGAGTGAGTGGGAGTATATGCTACAAAGAGAAACATCTGAGGGTTGATCCAAGATGGCCGTTTAGGAAGAGCTGAGGATTGCAGCTCCCAGTGAAAGCGCAGAGGGTGAGTGGACGCCGAGTTTTTATTGCCCACAGACTAGGAAACTCGCGGGCAGAGGTGCTCCAGGGTCGCCAGCGCGGCTGTTTCGGCCACCGCAGCTGTGCCGGCCAGCGCCGGCCAGCGCCGCTGCTTTGCCCTGCACGGCTGCTTTGCCCCGCGCGGCTGCTTTGTCGGCGCCCCGGAGCGGCGGTTCTCCGTACAAAATACACTGGTCCCGGGGCCCTTTAGGCTGTCGATTGGAGCCACGGGAAGTCACCCATACGCTGGTTCAAAAAGGGGACTGAGCAGAGAACCAGGACAGTAGATTCCAGGGCAAAAAAAAAGAAAAAAAAAGCGCCACAAACCTCAGTGCCGCTGTTTAAGCCAGCGCAGTGAGTGGCCGCAGGGGAAAACAAACAGACCCCGGCGCCTCTTCAATAGGCGACTGGAACACCAACTTAAAAAAGGAGCTGAGGCAGAGAGCCAGGCGATCAGGCTCGGCTGGTCCCACCCCCACAAAAGAACAGCAACCAGAAACTCTGGATTGAGAGTTTCACAGCAAGCACAGCTGAACCCGGGACGGTCCAGCTCCGTGGGGGAGGGGTGTCCGCCATTACCGAGGCAGCCCGCCATTGCCAAGGCAACC
>NW_016108321.1:19233-29047 GCF_001604975.1 Cebus imitator
AACAGAAATAACCTCATCATCAACAAACAGAACGTCAATCTGAAAGATTTGAGACCCAATCTGAAAGCCAGCAACTACAAAGTCGACAGGTGGATAAATCCTTAAAGATGGGAAGAAACCAGTGCAAAAAGGATGAAAACACCTGAAACGAGAAACATCTGTCTCTAAAACAAAAAAGGAGCTATCAAGCAGAATAGTTTTCAAGGTGTCCATTCAACGCACAGAGGTAAACTGATGTGTGTATGTAGCAGTTCTAAAACCCTTTCCTTGGCGAATGTATAAACGGATATTTCCAGCCATATACAGGCACATAAGAATTAGCAGTAAGACTGCCTGTAAAACACAGGAGAAAGGTAGATTTCAATCTGCTCTGCTTTGTGTTCATTCACCTTAGGAAGTTGCATCTATGTTTAGATTCAGCGAGTTAAAAACACTTTTCTTCTACAAGCTGTGATTGTATATTCCAGAATGAATAGGAGTGCATGCTGCAATGAAAAACATCTGGCTCTAAAACAAAAAAGGAGCTATCTAGCAGGATGGATGTCAAGGTATACATTCAACTTACAGAGATAAACTGATGTGTGTATGTAGCAGTTCTAAAACCCTTTTTTGGGAGAATGTATAAAAGGATATTTCCACCCATATACAGGCATATAAGAATTAGTAGTAATAATTCCTCTAAAACACAGAAGAAATGTATATTTTAAACTGCTCTGCTGTGTCTTCATTCACCTTTTGAAGTTAAATCTATTTTTAGATTCAGCGAGTTAGAAAAACGTTTGTTCTAGAAGCTTACTTTGTATATTAGAGAGTGAATGGGAATATATGGTGTAATGAGAAATATCTCGCTCTAAAACAAAAACAGAGCTCTCTAGCACAATGATTGTCAAGTTGTATATTCAACTTACAGAGCTAAACTGATCTGTGAATGTAGCAGTTAAGAAACCATTTCTATGCAGAGTCTAGAATCAGATATTTCCAGCTATATGGAGCTATATAAGAATAAACGATAAGATCACGTCTAAAACACAGGTGAAACGTATCTTTCAAACTGTTCTGCTGTGTGTTCGTTCACCTTAGGAAGTTGCATCTAAGTTTAGATTCAACGAGTTAGAAACACGTTTCTTCTAAAGCTGCGTTTGGATATTCCTGAGGGAATGGGTGTATAGGGGGTAATGCGAAATACCTGGCTCTATAACAAAAACGGAGCTATCTGGAAGAATGATTGTCAACGTGTATATTCAACTTACAGATTTAAACTTATGCGTGAATGTAACAGTTCAGAAACCCTTTTTTTTTTTGAGAATCTAGCAACAGATATTTCCAGGCATACACGGGTATACAAGAATAAGCAGTAAGATTGCCTGAAAAACACAGGTGAAACGTGTCTTTCAAACTGCTCTGCTGTGTATTCGTTCAGTTTAAGAAGTTGCATCTATGTTTACATTCAGCCAGTTGGAAACACGTTTCTTCTAAAAGCTGCATTTGGATATTCCTGAGTGAATTGGAGTAAAGGGTTTAATGAGAAATATCTGGCTCTAAAGCAAAAACGGAGCTGAGCTATCTAGCAGAATGATTGTCAAGGTGTATATTCAATTTACAGAGTTAAACTGATGTGTGACTGTAGCAGTTCAGAAACGATTTCTTTGGTGAAGCTAGAAACAGATATTTCCAGCCATATACAGGTATATAAGAATTAGCAGTGAGACCGCATCTAAAACACAGATGAAACGTATATTTCAAACTGCTCAGCTGTGTGTTCGTTAACGTTAAGCAGTTGCATCTATGTTTACATTCAGACAGTTAGAAACATGTTTCTTCTAAAAGGTTTGTTTGGATATGACCAAGTGTAAGGGAGTATAGCGGGTAATGAGAAATATCTGATTCTAAAACAAAAACAGAGCTATATAGCAAAATGATTGTCAAGATGTATTTTCAATTTACAGAGTTAAACTGACGTGTGAACGTAGAAGTTCAGAAACCCTTTCTTTGGAGAATCTAGAAATATGTATTTCCAGCCATATACTGGTATATAAAAATTAGCATTATGATCACGTCAAAAACACAGGTGAAACGTAAGCTTTAAACTGGTCTGCTGTGTGTTCATTCACCTTAGGCAGTTGTCTATGTTTAGATTCAGCGAGTTAGAAACACATTTCTTCTAAAAGCTGCGTTTGGATATTCCTGATTGAATCGGAGTTTAGGGTGTATTTAGAAATATCTGGCTCTAAAACAAAAACGGAGTTATCTAGCAGAATGATTGCCAAGATGTATTTCAACGTATAGAGTTAAACTGATGTGTGCACATAGCAGTTCAGAAACCCTTTCTTTGGAGAATATAGAAACAGATATTTAAAGCCATATACAGGTGTATAAGAATTAGAGGTAGGATCGCTTCTAAAACACAGGTGAAACGTATATTTCAAACTGCTCTGTTGTGTGTACGTTCAGTGTAGGTAGTTGCATCTATGTTTACATTCAGCCAGTTAGAAACACGTTTCTTATAGTAGCTGCGTTTGGATATTCCTGGCTGAATGGGAGTATAGGGTGTAATGACAAATATCTGGCTCTAAAACAAAAATGAAGCTATCTAGCAGATTGACTGTTAAGGTGTATATTCAACTTACAGAGTTAAACTTATGTGTTAATGTAGCAGTTCAGAAACCCTTTCTTTGGAGAATCTGAAAACAGATATTTCCAGCCATATACAGGTAAATAAGAATTAGCAGTAAGATTGCTTCTAAAACACAGGTGAAACGTATATTTCAAACTGCTCTGCGGTGTGTTCGTTCAGTTTAGGAAGTTGCATCTATGTTTACATTCAGCCAGTTAGAAACACGTTTCTTATAGTAGCTGCGTTAGGATATTCCTGACTAAATGGGAGTATGGGGTGTAATGAGAAATATCTGGCTCTAAACAAAAACGGAAGTATCTACCAGAATGGTTGTCAAGGCGTACAATAAACTTACAGAGTTTAACAGATGTGTGTATGTAGCAGTTCAGAAACACTTTATTTGGAGAATCTAGGACAGATATTTCCAGCCATATTCAGACATATAAGAATTAGCAGTACGAGTGCGCCTAAAACAAAGGAGAAACGGATATTGCAATTTGTGCTGCTGTGTGTCAGTTCATCTTAGGAAGTTGCATCTATGTTTAGATTCAGCGAGTTAGAAACATGTTCCTTCTAAAAGCTGCGTTTGGATATTCCAGAGTGAATGGTGGGAGTATATGCTGTAATGAAATATATGTGGCTCTAAAACAAAAACGAAGCTATCTAGCAGAATGGTTGTCAAGGTGTATATTGAATGTACCGAGGTAAAGTGATGTGTGTATGTAGCAGTTCAGAAACCCTTTGTTTGCAGAATCTAGAAACAGACATTTCCAGCCATATACAGGCATATAAGAATTAGCACTAAGACTGTGTCTAAAACACAGGAGAAACATATATTTCATACTGCTCTGCTGTGTGTTCATTCACCTTAGGAAGTTGCATCTATGTTTTGACTCAGCAAGGTAGAAACAACTTTCTTCTAAAAGCTACCTTTATATATTACAGAGTGAGTGGGCGTATATGCTGTAATGTGGAATATCTGGCTCTACATCAAAAAAAGGAGGTATCTAGTCAAAAGGTTGTCAATGAGCACATTCACATTACAGAGTTAAACTGATATGTGTATGTAGGAGTTCGGAAACCCTTTCTTTGGACAATGTAGAATGCGTGTATAGGGGGTAATTAGAAATATCTGGCTCTAAAACAAAAACCGAGCTATCTAGCAGAATATTTGTCAATGTGTTTATTCAACTTACAGAGGGAAACCGATGTGTGCATGCAGCAGTTCAGAAACCCTTTCTTTGGAGAATCCTAAAACAGATATTTCCAACAAAATCCAAGAAATAAAAGAATTAGCACTAAGACTCGTGTGAAACACAGAAATAAAGGATCTTTCAAACTGCTCTGTGTGTGTTCATTTACCTTAAGTTGTTGCATCTGTCTTTAGATTCAGTGAGTTAGAAATATTTTTCATCTAGGAGCTGCATTTGGACATTCCAGAGTGAATCGGAGTATATGCTGTATTGAAAAATATCTGGCTCTAAAACAAAAACGGAGCTGTCTAGCAGAATGGTTGCCAATCTCTGCATTCAACTTACAGAGTTAAACTGATGTGTGTATGCAGTAGTTCAGAAACTTTTTCTTTGGAGATTCTAAAAACAGATATTTCCAGCCAAATCCAGGCATATAAGAATTAACAGTAAGGCTGCATTTAAAACAGAAAGAAAACGGTTCTTTCAAACTGCTCTGCTGTGAGTTCATTCACCTTAGGGAGTTTCATCTACCTTTAGATTCAGCTAGTTAGAATATGTCTCTTCTAGGAGCTGCGTTTGGACATTCTAGAGTGAATGGGAGCATATGCTGTCATGAGAAATTTCTAGCTCTAAAGAAATACCGAGCAGAATGGTTGTCAATGTGTGCATTCAACTTACAGAGTTAAACTGATGTGTGTATGCAGCAGTTCAGAAACCCTTTTTTGGAGAATCTAAAAGTAGGTACTTCCAGCAAAATCCAGGCATATAAGAATTAGCAGTAAGACTGCGTTTAAAACACAGAAAAAAACGGATATTTCAAACTGCTCTGCTGTGTGTTCTTTCGCCTTATGGGGTTCATTTATTTTTCAATTGAGCGATTTAGAAAGACGTTTCTTCTACGAGCTGCATTTGTACATTGACAGTGAATGGGAGTATATGCTGTAATGAGAAATATCTGGCTCTAAAACAAAAATGGAGATATCTAGCGGAATGGTTGTCAATGTGTATTCAACGTACAGAGTTTAACTGATGTATGTATGCAGCAGTTCAGAAATCCTTTCTTTGTAGAATGTAAAAAAACATGTTTCCAGCCATACCAGGGGTGTAAAAATTAGCAGTAAGAATGCATCTGAAACAGAGAAGAAACATGTCTTCTTTGGAGAATCTAGAAACAGATATTTCCAGACATATACAGGCATATAAGAATTATCAGTAAAAGTTCGTCTAAAACACAGGAGACACGTATATTTCAAACTGCTCTGCTGTGTGTTCCTTCACCTTCATAAGTTGCATCTATGTTTAGATTCACCGAGTTAGAAACAAGTTTATTCTAAAAGCTGCGTTTGGATATTCCTGACTGAATGAGAGTATATGGTGTAATGGATATTTCTGAGCGAAAGGGAGTATAGGGTGTAATGAGAAATATATGGCTCTAAAAGAAAAACGGAGCTATTTAGCAGAATGGTTGTCAGGGTGTACAATCTACTTACAGAGGTAAACTTATGTGTCTGAGCAGCAGTTCAGAAACCCTTTCTTTGGAGAATCTAGAAACAGATATTTCCAGCCATATACAGGCATAAAAGGATTAGCAGTAGGACTGCATGTAAAACAGCTGAGAAAGATATATTTCAAACTGTTCTGCTTTGTGTTCGTTCACCTGAGGAAGTTGCATGTATGTTTAGATTCAGAGAGTTAGAAACACGTTTCTTCTAAAACCTGCGTTTGGATATTCCAGAGTGAAGGGGAGTATAGGCTGTAATAAGAAATAGCTGGCTCTAAAACAAAAACGGAGTATTCTAGCAGACTGGTTGTCAAGGTGTACAATCAACTTACAGAGTTAAACTGATGTGTGTGTGCAGCAGTTCAGAATACCTTTCTTCGGAGAATCTAGAAACATATATTTCCAGCTATATAGAGGTATATAAGAATTAGCAGTAAGGCTGCGTGTAAAACACAGTAGAAACGTAGATTTCAAACTGCTCTGCTTTTTGTTCTTTCACCTTAGGAAGTTGCATCTATGTTTAGATTCGACGAGTTAGAAACACGTATCTTCTAAACGCTGAGTTTGGATATTCCAGAGTGACTGGGATTATCGGCTGTAATGAGAAATAACTGCCTCTAAAACGAACACGGAGCTATCTAGCAGAATAATTCTCAAGGTGAATATTCAGCTTACAGAGTTAACCTGATGTGTGAATGTTTCAGTTCAGAAGCACTTACTTTGGAGAATCTAGAATCAGATATTTCCAGCCATATACAGGTATATAAGATTTAGCGGAAAGATCACGTGTAAAACACAGGTGAAACGTATCTTTCAAAATGTTCTGCTGTGTGTTTGTTCACCGTAGGAAGTTGCATCTATGTTTACATTCAGCCAGTTAGAAACACGTTTCTTTTAATAGCTGCGGTGGGTATTGCTGAGTGAGTGGGAGTATACGGTATAATGAGAAATATATGGCTCTTAAAAAAAAAACGGAGCCATATAGCAGAATGATTGACAAGGTCAGTATTAAACTTACAGAGTTAAACTGATGTGTGAATGTAGCAGTTTAGAAACCCTTTCTTTCGAGAATCTAGAAACAGATATTTCCAGCCATATGCAGGCACATAAGAATTAACGGTAAGATTGCGTCCAAACCACAGGTTTAACGTATATTTCAAATGGCTCTGCTGTGTGTTCCTTCACCTTAGGAAGTTGCATCTATGTATTCATTCAGGCAGTTAGAAACACGTTTGTTCTAATAGCTGCATTGGGTATTCCTGAGTGAATGGGAGTTTAGGTTGTAATGAGAAATATCTGGCTCTAAGACAAAAATGGAGATATCTAGCAGAACGGTTGTCAAGGTGTACAATCAACTGACAGAGTTAAACTGATGTGTGTGTGCAGCAGTTCAGAAACCCCTTCTTTAGAGAATCTAGAAAGAGATATTCCAGCCATATACAGGTATATAAGAATTAGCGGCAAGATCGCGTCTAAAACACATGTGAAAAATATCTCTCACAGTGCTCTGCTGGGTGTTTGTTCACCTTAGAAAGTTGCATCTAAGTTAAGATTCAGTGAGTTGGTAACACGTTTATTCTAAAGCTGCGTTTGAATACTCCTGAGGGAATGGCTGTGTAGGGGGTAATGAGAAATATCTGGCTCTAACACAAAAATGGAGCTATCTGGCAGAATGATTTTCAAGGTGTATATTCAACTTACAGGATTAAATTGATGCGTGAATGTAGCAGTTCAGAAACCCTTTCTATGGAGAATGTAGAAACGGATATATCAGGCCAGATATAGGTATATAAGATTTAGCGGTAAGACTGCGTCTAAAACACAGGTGAAATGTATGTTTTAAACAGCTCTGCTGTATGTTCGTTTACCTTAGGAAGTTGCATCTATGTTTTGATTCAGCGACTTATAAACACGTTTCTTCTAAAAGCTGCGTTTTGATATTACTGAGTGAATGGAAGTATAGGGTACAATGAGAAATAACTGGCACTAAAACAAAAACGGAGATACCTAGCAGAATGATTGTCAAGGTGTATATTCAACTTACAGAGTGAAACTGATGTGTGAGTGTAACACTTCTGAAACCCTTTCTTTGGAGAATCTAGAAACAGATATTTCCAGCGATAAACAGGTAAATAAGAATTAGCAGTAAGATCGCTTTTAAAACAAAGGTGAAACGTATATTTCAAACTGCTCTGCTGTGACTTCGTTCAGTTTAGGAAGCTGCATCTATGCTTACATTCAGACATTTAGAAACACGTTTCTTCTAAAAGCTGCGTTAGGATATTCCTGAGTTAATGGGAGTATAGGGTATAATGAGAACTATCTGGCTCTAAAACAATGACGGAGCTATTAAGCAGAATGATTGTCAAGGCGTATATTCAACATACATAGTTAAACTGACGTGTGAATGTAGCAATTCAGAAACCATTTCTGTGGAGAATCTAGAAACAGATATTTCAGGCCATATTTAGGTATATAAGATTTAACGGTAAGACCACATCTAAAACACAGGTGAAACGTATGTTTTAACAGCTCTGCTGTGTGTTCGTTCACCTTAGGAAGTTGCATCTATGTTTCAATTCAGCGACTTATAAGCACATTTCTTCTAAAAGCTGCGTTTTGATATTACTGAGTGAATGGAAGTATAGGGTGTAATGAGAAATATCTGGCTCTAAAACAAAAACGGAGATACCTACCAGAATGATTGTCAAGGTGTATACTCAACTTACAGAGTTAAACTGATGTATGAATGTAACAGCTCTGAAACCCTTTCTTTGGGGAATCTAGAAACAGATATTTCCAGCCATGTAGAGGTACATAAGAACTAGCAGTAAGATCGCTTCTAAAATACAGATGAAACATATATTTCAACCTGCTCTGCTGTGTGTTCGTTCACATTAGTACGTTGCATCTATGTTTATATTCAGCAAGTTGGAAACACGTTTCTCCTAAAAGCTGCATTCGGATATTCCTGAGTGAATGGGAGTGTAGGGGGTAATGAGAAATAAGTGGCTCTAAATCAAAAATGGAGCTCTCTAGGAGAATGATTGTCAAGGTGTATATTCAACTTACAGAGATAAACTGATGTGTAAATGTAGCAGTTCAGAAACCCTTTCTTTGGAGAATCTAGAATCAGATATTTCCAGCCATATACAGGGACATAAGAATTAGAGGTAAGATCGCGTCTAAACCACAGGAGAAACGTCTCTTTCAAACTGCTCTGCTTTCAGTTCGTTCACCTTAGGAAGTTGCATCTAAATTTAGGCTCAGCGAGTTATAAACACGTTTCTTCTAAAGCTACGTTTGTATATTCCTTCAGGAATGGGTGTATATTGGGTAATGAGAAATATCTGGCTTTAAAATAAAAATGGAGCTATCTGGCAGAATGATTGTCAAGGTGTATATTCAACTTACAATGATAAACTGATGCGTGAATGTAGCAATTCAGAAATCCTTTCTTTGGAGAATCTAGAAACAGATATTTCCAGCCATTTACAGTTATACAAGATTTAGCGGTAAGATCGCGTCTAAAACTCAGGTGAAACGTGTCTTTGAAACTGCTCTTCTGTGCCTTCGTTCACCTTAGAAAGTTGCATCTAAGGTAAGACTCAGTGAGCTAGTAATACGTTTCTTCTAAAGCTGCGTTTCAATATTCCTGAGGGAACGGGTGTCTAGGGGGCAATGAGAAATATCTGGCTCTAATACAAAAACAGAGCTATCTGGCAGAATGATTGTCAAGGGGTATATTCAACTTACAGAGTTAAACCTATGCGTGAATGTAGCAGTTCAGAAACCCTTTCTGTGGAGAAGCTAGACACAGTTATTTCCAGCGTTATATAGGTATATACGATTTACTGGTAAGGCCATGTCTAAAACACAGGTGACACGTATGTTTTAAACTGCTCTGCTGTGTGTTCGTTCACCTTAGGAAGTTGCATCTATGTTTAGATTCAGCGAGTTATAAACACGTTTCTACTAAAAGCTGCGTTTCGATATTACTGAGCGAATGGAAGTATAGCGTGTGATGAGAAATATCTGACTCTAAAACAAAAAAGGAGATACCTAGCAGAATGGTTGTCAAGGTGTATATTCAACGTACAGAGGTAAACTGATGTGTGAGTGTAACACTTCTGAAACCCTTTCTTTGGAGAATCTAGAAACAGATATTTCCAGCGATAAACAGGTAAATAAGAATTAGCGGTAAGGTCGCGTATAAAACACAGGTGAAACGTATTTTTCAATCTGCTCTGCTTTGTGTTCGTTCAACTTAGGAAGTTGCATCTGTGATTACATTCAGCCAGTTAGAAACACTTTTCTTCTAAAAGCTGCGTTTGGATATTCCTGAATGAATAGGAGTAAAGGATGTAATGAGAAATATCTGGCTTTAAAAGAAAAACGGAGCTATCTAGCAGAAAGATTGAAAGATTGTCAAAATGTATATTCAATGTACAGAGTTAAACTGATGTGTGAATGTAGCAGTTCAGAAACCCTTTCTCTGGAGAATCT
>NW_016108321.1:33889-36778 GCF_001604975.1 Cebus imitator
ATATTCCTGACTGAATGGGATTATAGGGTGTAATGACAAATATATGGCTCTAAAACAAAAACAGAGATATCTAGCAGAGTGATTGTCAAGGTGTGTATTCAACTTACAGAGTTAAACTGATGTGGGAATGTAGCAGTTCAGGCTCCCTTTCTTTGTAGAATCTAGAAACAGATATTTCCAGCCATATACAGGCATATGAAAATTAGCATTAAGATCGCGTGTAAAACAGAGGTGAAACGTATGTTTAAAGGGCTCTGCGGCGTGTCAGTTCACCTTATTAAGTTGCATCTATGTTTAGATTCAGCAAATTAGAAACACGTTTCTTCTAAAAGTAACGTTTGGATATTCCAGAGTGAATGTTAGTATATGCTGTAATGAGAAATATTTGGCTCTAAAACAAAAACAGAGCTTTCTAACAGAATGGTTGTCACCGTGTACATTCAACTTACTGAGATAAACTGATATGTGTATGTAGCAGTTCAGAAACCCTTTCTATTTGGAAAGTAGAAGCAGATATTTCCAGCCATATACAGGCATAAAAATTAGCAGTAATACTGCGTCTAAAACACTGTACAAATGTATATTTCCACATGCTCTACTCTCTGTTTGATGACCTTAGGAAGTTGCATCTGTATTTACAATCAGAGAGTTACAGACACGTTTCTTCTAAAAGCTGCGTTTGGATATTCCAGAGTGGATGGGAGTATATGTTGTAATGAGAAATATCTGGCTCTAAAAAAAAAAAGGAGCTATCTAGCAGAATATTGTCAATGTGTACTTTCAACTTACAGAGTTAAACTGATGTGTGTATACAGCAGTTGAGAAACCCTTTTTCTGGTAAATGTATAAACGGATATTTCCAGCCATACACAGGCATATAAGTATTAGCAGTAAGTCTGCATCTAAAACAAAGGAGAAACGTATATTTCAAACTGCTCTGCTGTGTCTTCATTCACCTTTTGAAGTTGCATCTATGTTTAGATTTAGCGAGTTAGAAACACGTTTGGTCTAAAAGCTGTGTTCGGATATTCCAGAATGAATAGGAGTATAAGCTGTAATGAGAAATATCCGGCTCTAAAACAAAAACAGAGCTTTCTAGCAGAATGGCTGTCAAGGTTTACATTTAACCGACAGAGTTAAACTGATGTGTGTATGTAGTAGTTCAGAAACCCTTTCTATTTAGAATCTAGAAACGGAAATTTCCAGCCATATACAAGCATATAAGAATTAACAATAAGGCTTCGTCTAAAACACAGGAGAAACGTATATTTCAAACTGCCCTCTTGTATTTTTGTTCACCTTAGGAAGTTGCATCTATGTTTAGATTCAGCGAATTAGAAAATAGTTTCTTCTAAAAGCAGTGTTTGGACATTCCAGAGTGAATGGAATTATATGATGTAATGAGAAATGCCTGGCTCTAAAACAAAAATGGAGCCATCCAACAGAATGATTGTCAAAATGTGTATTCAACATACAGAGTTAAACTGAAATGTGAATGTAGCAGTTCAGAAAGCCTTTCTTTGGAGAATCTAGAAACAGATATTTCCAGCAATACACAGGTACATAAAATTATCTGTAAGATCCCGTCTAAAACACAGGTTAAACGTATCATTCAAACTGCTCTGCTGTGTGTTCATTCACCTTAGGAAGTTGCATCTATGTTTATATTCGGCGAATTACAAACACGTTTCTTCTCAAAGGTACGTTTGTATATTCCTGGGTGAATGGGAGTATAGAGTGTAATGAGAAATATCTGGCTCTAAAAAAACACCGAGCTATCTAGTAGAA
The DNA here is from genome assembly GCF_001604975.1 of Cebus imitator. NCBI lineage: Eukaryota > Metazoa > Chordata > Mammalia > Primates > Cebidae > Cebus > Cebus imitator. The sequence goes on from NW_016108321.1 coordinate 35,678, forward strand.
CAATTCTCAAGGCGTATATTTAACTTACAGAGATAAACTGATCTGTGAATGTAGCATTTCAGAAACCCATTTTTTGGAGAGTCTAGAATCACATATTTCTAATTATATACAGGTATATAAGAATTAGCGGTTACATCCGTGTAAAACACAGGTGAAATGTATCTTTCAAACTTTTCTGCTGTGTGTTCGTTCACCTTAGGAAGTTTCATCTAATTTTAGATTCAGTGAGTAGAAACACGTTTCTTCTAAAGCTGTGTTTGGATATTCCTGAGGGACTGCGTGTATAGGGGGTAATTAGAAATATCTGGCTCTAAAACAAAAAGAGAGCTATTTGGAAGAATGATTGTCAAGATGTATATTCGACTTACAGATTTAAACTGATGCGTGAATGTAGCAGTTCAGAAACCCTTTCTTTGGATAATCTACAAACAGATATTTCCAGGCATATACAGGTATATAACAATCAGTATAACAAAAACGGATCTATCTAGCAGAATGGATATCAGAATGAACATTCAACTTACAGAGTTAAATTGGTGTGCTATGTAGCAGTTCAGGAACCCTTTCTTTGGAGAATCTACAAACAGATATTTCCAGCCCTGTACACGCAGAGAAGAATTAGCAGTAAGGCTGCATCTTAAACACAGGAGAAACGAATATTTCAAACTGCTCCGCTGTGTGTTCTTTCACCTTAGGAAGTTGCATCTATGTTTAGATTCAGCAAGTCAGAAACACGATTCTTCTAAAAGATGCTTTTGAATATTCCAGGGTGAATGTGAGTATATGCTGTAATGAGAAATATCTGGCTCTAAAACAAAATGGAGCCATCTAGCAGAATCGTTGTCAAGGTGTATATTTAACTTACTGAGTTAAACAGATGTGTGTATGTAGTAGTTCAGAAACACTTTATTTGGAGAATCTAGGACAGATATTTCCTGCCATATTCAGACATATAAGAATTAGAAGTTTACAATAGCAAGGACCTGGAACCAACCCAAATGCCCATTGACGATAGACTGGATAGGGAAAATGTGGCACATATACACCATGGAATATTATGCAGCCATCAAAAACGATGAGTTTGGGTCCTTTGTGGGGACA
>NW_016108321.1:37053-44086 GCF_001604975.1 Cebus imitator
CAATCATTGTGGAAGACAGTGTGGCGATTCCTCAAGGATCTACAATGAGAAATACCATTTGACACAGCAATCCCATTACTGGGTATACACCCAAAGGATTATAATTCATTCTACTATAAAGATGCATGCACATGTATGTTCATTTAGGCACTGTTCACAATTGCAAAGACTTGGAACCAACCCAAATGCCCATCAATGTTAGATTGGATAAAGAAACTGTGGCATGTATACACCATGAAATAGTATGCAGCCATAAAAAAGAATGAGATTATGTCCTTTGCAGGGACATGGATGAAGCTGGAAGCCATCATTGTCAGCAAACTAACACAGGAACAGAAAACTAAACACTACTTGTTTTCACTCATAGTGGGGGTTGAACAATGAGAACACATGGATACAGGGAGGGGAGCAACACACACCAGGGCCTGTTGGGGTGAGGGGCAAAGGGAGGGAGAACATTAGGATAAATACCTAATGCATGTGGGGCTTAAAACCTAGATGATGGGTTGATAGGTGCAGCAAATCACCATGGCACATGTATACCTATGTAACAAACCTGCATGCTCTGCACATGTATCCCAGAACTTAAAGTAAGATAAAAAAATAAATAAAATTAAAAAAGAAAAAAAGAAAAAAAAAAAAAAGAATTAGCAGTATGAGTGTGCCTAAAACAGAGGAGAAACAGATATTTCAACTTGCACTGCAGAGTGTCAGTTCACCTTAGGAAGTTGCATCTATGTTTAGATTCAGCGAGTTAGAAACACGTTCCTTCTAAAAGCTGCGTTTGGATATTCCAGAGTGAATGGTGGGAGTATATGCTGCAATGAAAAATATGTGGCGCTAAAACAAAAACGAAGCTATCTAGCAGAATGGTTGTCAAGGTGTATATTCAACTTACCAAGTTAAACTGATGTGTGTATGTAGCAGTTCAGAAACCCTTTCTTTGGAGAATCTAGAAACAGACATTTCCAGCCATATACAGGCATGTAAGAATTAGCAGTAAGACTGCGTCTAAAACACAGGAGAAATGTATATTTCATACTGCTCTGCTGCGTGTTCATTCACCTTAGGAAGTTGCATCTATGTTTTGACTCAGCAAGGTAGAAACAACTTTCTTCTAAAAGCTACCTCTTTGTATTACAGAGTGAGTAGGAGTTATGCTGTAATGGTAAATATCTGGCTCTACAACAAAAAACGGAGGTATCTAGCTGAATGGTTGTCAATGAGTGCATTCACCTTACAGAGTTAAACTGATGTGTGTATGTAGAAGTCGGAAACCCTTTCTCTGGAGAACGTAGAATGCGTGTATAGGGGGTAATTAGAAATATCTGGCTCAAAAACAAAAACTGAGCTACCTAGCAGAATATTTGTCAATGTGTGTATGCAACTTACAGAGGTAAACCAATGTACGTATGCAGCAGTTCAGAAACCCTTTCTTTGGAGAATGTGAAAACAAGTATTTCCAACCAAATCAAGTAAATAAAAGAATTAGCACTAAAACTCGTATGAAACACAGAAAAAAAGGATCTTTCAAACTGCACTGTGTGTGTTCATTTACCTTAAGTTGTTGCATCTATCTTTAGATTCAGTGACTTAGAAATATTTTTCATCTAGGAGCTGCGTTTGGACATTCCAGAGTGAATTGGAGTATATGCTGTATTGAAAAATATCTGGCTCTAAAACAAAAACGGAGCTATCTAGCAGAATGGTTGCCAATCTCTGCATTCAACTTACAGAGTTAAACTGATGTGTGTATGCAGCAGTTCAGAAGCTTTTTCTTTGGAGATTCTAAAAACAGATATTTCCAGCCAAATCCAGGCATAAATGAATTAGCAGTAAGACTGCGTTTAAAACACAGAAAAAAACGGATCTTTCAAAGTGCTCTGCTGTGTGTTCATTTACCTTAGGGAGCTCCAGGCATCTTTAGATTCAGCGAGTTAGAACATGTTTCTTCTAGGAGCTGCGTTTGGACATTCTAGAGTGAATGGGAGCATATGCTGTCATGAGAAATTTCTAGCTCTAAAGAAATCCCGAGCAGAATGGTTGTCAATGTGTGCATTCAAATTGCAGAGTTAAACTGATGTGTGTATGCAGCAGTTCAGAAACCCTTTTTTGCAGAATCTAAAAGCAGGTACTACCAGCAAATCCAGGCATATAAGAATTAGCAGTAATACTGCGTTTAAAACACAGAAAAAACGGATATTTCAAACTGCTCTGCTGTGTGTTTCATTTATTTTTCTATTGAGCGTATTAGAAACATGTTTCTTCTACGAGCTGCATTTGTTCATTGACAGTGAATGGGAGTATATGCTGTAATGAGAAATATCTGGCTCTAGAACAAAAATGGAGATATCTAGCAGAATGATTGTCAATGTGTATTCAACGTACAGAGTTTAACTGATGTAGGTATAAAGCAGTCCAGAAATCCTTTCTTTGTAGAATTTAAAAAAAGATGTTTCCAGCCATACCACGTGTGTAAAAATTAGCAGTAAGAATGCATCTAAAACAGAGAAGAAGCATATGTTTTCTTTGGAGAATCGAGAAACAGATATTTCCAGGCCTATACAGGCATATAAGAATTAGCAGTAAGTGTGCGTATAAAACACAGGAGACACGCATATTTCAAACTGCTCTGGTGTGTGTTCCTTCACCTTAGGAAGTTGCATCTATGTTTAGATTCGGCAAGTTAGAAACAAGTTTCTTCTAAAAGCTGCGTTTGGATATTCCTGAGTAAATGGGAGTATAGTGTGTAATGAGAAATATCTGGCTCTAAACAAAAACGGAGCTAACTAGCAGAATGATTGTCAAGGAGTGTATTCAACGTACAGTGTTAAACTGATGTGTGAATGTAGCAGTTAAGGAACCCTTTCTGTGGGGAATCTAGAAACAGATGTTTCCAGTCACATACTGGTATATAGCAATTAGTAGTAAGATTGCATCTAAAACACAGGTGAAACGTATCTATTTAACTGCTCTGCTGTGTGTTCCTTCACCTTAGGAATTTGCATCTATGTTTAGATTCAGCGAGTTAGAAGCACATTTCTTCTAAAAGCTGCGTTTGGGTATTCCTGAGTGAATGGGAGAATAGGTTGTAATGAGAAATATCTGGCTCTAAAAAAAAATGGAGCTATTCAGCAGAATCATTGTCAAGTGGTATGTTGAACTTACAAAGATAAAATGATGTGTGAATGTAGCAGTTCAGACACCGTTTCTTTGGAAAATCTAGAAACAGATGTTTCCAGCCTTATCCAGGTACATAAGAATTAGCGATAAGATTACATCTATAACACTGGTGAAACGTATCTTTCAAACTGCTCTACTGTGTGTTCGTTCACCTTAGGAAGTTGCAGCTATGTTTAGATTCAGCGAGTTAGAAACACGTTTCTTCTAAAAGCTGCGTTTGTTTATTCCTGAGTGAATGTGAGCATAGGGTGTAATGAGAAATACCTGGCTCTAAAACAAAAACGGAGCTATCTAGCAGAACGATTGTCAAGGTGTATATTCAACTTACAGAGTTAAGCTGATGAGTGAATGTAGCAGTTCAGAAACCCTTTCTTTGGAAAATCTAGAAATAGATATATCCACCCATATACAGATATGTAAGAATGACCGGTAAGATAGCGTCTAAAACACAGGTGAAAAGTATCTCTCACAGTGCACTGCTATGTGTTCGTTCACCTTAGAAAGTTGCATCTAAGTTAAGATTCACTGAGTTAGAAACACGTTTCTTCTAAAAGGGGCATTTGGATATTCCTGAGTGAATGGGGTATAGGGTGTAATGAGATATATCTGGCTCTAAAACATAAACGGAGCTATCTAGCAGAATGATTGTCAAGGTATATATTCAACTTACGGAGATAAACAGATGCTTGAATGTAGCATTTCAGGAACCCTTTCTTTGGAGAATCTAGAATCAGATATTTCGAGGCATATAGAGGTATAAGAATTAGCAATAAGATCGCGTGTAAAACAGAAGTGAAACGTATCTTTCAAACTGCTCTCCTGAGTGTTCGTTCACCTTAACAAGTTGCATCTATGTTTACATTCAGCCAGTTATAAAAAAGTTTCTTGTAAAAGCTGCGTTTGGATATTCCTGAGTGAATCCAAATATAGGGTGTAATGAGAAATATCTGGCTCTAAAACAAAAACGAAGCTGTTTGGCAGAATCATTGTCAAGGTGTATATTCAACTTACAGAGTTAAACTGATGTGGGAATGTAGCAGTTCAGAAACGCCTTCTTTGGAGAATCTAGAAAAAAATATTTCGAGACATATACAGGTATATAAGAATTAGTGGTAGGACTGCGTCTAAAACACAGCCGAAATGTATGTTTTAAACTGCTCTGCTGTGTGTTTGTGAAGCCTAGGATGTTGCATCTATGTTTGGATTCAGTGAGTTATAAACACGTTTCTTCTAAAAGCTGTGTTTCGATATTACTGAGTGAATGGGAGTATAGGGTGTAATGAGAAATATCTGGCTCTAAAACAAAAACGGAGAAACGTAGCAGAATGATTGTCAAGGTGTATATTCAACTGACAGAGTTAAACTGATGTGTGAATGTAACAGTTCAGAAACCCTTTCTTTGGAGAATCTAGAAACAGATATTTCCAGCCATATACAGGTAAATAAGAATTAGCGGTAAGATCTCTTCTAAAACACTGGTGAAGCGTATATTTCAAACTGCTCTGCTGTGTTTTCGTTCAGTATAGGAAGTTGCGTCTATGTTTACATTCAGCCCTTTAGAAACACGTTTCTTCTAAAAGCTGCGTTTGGATATTCCTGAGTTAGTGGGAGTAAAGGTGTAAGGAGTAATATCGGGCTCTAAACAAAAACGGAGCTACCTAGCAGAATGATTTTCAAGGGGTATATTCAACGTACAGAACTAAACTGGTGTTTGAAAGTAGCAGTTCTGAAACCTTTTCTTTGGAGAATGTAGAAACAGATATTTCCAGCCATATACAGGCATATAAAAATTAGCGGTAATTTCGTGTCAAAAACACAGGTGAAATGTATCTTTAAATCTTTTCTGCTATGTGTTCGTTCACCTTAGGAAGTTGCATCCATGATTACATTGAGGCAGTTAGAAACACTTTTCTTCTAAAAGCTGCGTTTGGTTATTCCTGAGTGAATTGGAGTATAGGGTGTAATGAGAAATATCTGGCTTTAAAAGAAAAACGGAGCTATATACCGGAATTATTCTCAAAATGTATATTCAATGTACAGAGTTAAACTGATGCGTGAATGTAGCAGTTCAGAAACTCTTTCTTTGGAGAATCTAGAAACAGATATTTCCAGCCATATACAGGTATATAAAATTATCTGTAAGATCCCATCTAAAACACTGGTTAAATGTATGATTCAAACTGCCCTGCTGTGTCTTCGTTCAGTTTAGGAAGTTGCATCTATGTTTAGATTCAGCGAGTTAGTAACACGTTTCTTCTAAAAGCTGAATTTGGATATTCCTGAGTGAATGGGACTATTGGGTGTAATGAGAAATATCTGGCTCTAAAACAAACAAAAAAAAAGCTATCTAGCAGAATGATTTTCAACGTGTATATTAAACTTACAGAGTTAAACTGATGTGAATGTAGTAGTTCAGAAACTCTTTCTTTGGATAATCTAGAAACAGATATTTCCAGCCATATACAGGTAGGTAAGAATTAGCCACAAGATCGCGTCTAAAACACAGGTGAAACGTATATTTCAAACTGCTCTGCTGTGTCTTCATTCAGTTTAGGAAGTTGAATCTATGTTTACATTCAGACAATTACAAACAAGTTTCTTATAAAAGCTGCGTTTGGACATTGCTAACTGAATGGGAGTATAGGTGTAATGAGAAATATCTGGCTCTAAAACAAAAACGGAGCTATGTAGCAGAATGATTGTCAAGGTGTATATTCAACTGACAGAGCTAAAGTGATGTGTGTATATAGCAGTTCAGAAACCCTTTCTTTGAAGAATCTAGAAACAGATATTTCCACTATTATACAGGTATTTAAGAATTAGCGGTAAGGTCGCTTGTAAAACACTGGTGAAACGTATCTTTCAAACTGCTGTCCTGTGGGTTCTTGTACCTTTGGAAGTTGCATCTATTCAGTGAGTTAGAAAGACATTTCTTCTAAAAGCTGCGTTTGGGTATGCCTGAGTGAATGGGAGTATAGGGTGCAATGAGAAATATCTTACTCTAAAAGTAAAAGGGAGCTCTCTAGCAGAATGATTTTCAAGGTGTATATTCAACTTACAGAGGTAAACTGAATCGTGAGTGTAGCAGTTCAGAAATCCCTTCTATTTAGAATCTAGAAACGGATATTTTCAGCCATATACAGATATATAGGAATTAGCAGTAATGTACATTTCAAACTGCTCTGCGGTGTGTTCGTTCCCTTAGGAAGTTTTACCTGTGTTTAGATTGAGGGAGTTAGAAACACCTTTCTTCTAAAAGCTGCGTATGTATATTCCAGAGTGAGTGGGAGTATATGCTACAAAGAGAAACATCTATCTCTAAAACAGAAACGGAGCTATCTAGCAGAATAGTCGTCTTGTGTACATTCAACATACAGGGTTAAACTGATGTGTGTATATAGCAGTTCTAAAACCCTTTCTTTAGGGAATGTATAAACAGAATTTCCAGCCATATACAGGCATATAAGAATTAGCAGTAAGACTGCGTCTAAAACACAGGAGAAAACTATATTTCAAACTGCTCTGCTATGTCGTCGTTGACCTTAGGAAGTTGCATCTATGTTTAGATTCAGCGAATTAGAAACACTTTTCTTCTACAACCTGCGTTTGGATATTCCAGGGTGAATAGTAGTATACGCTGTAATGAGAAATATCTCGCTCTAAACCAAAAATCGAGTTATCTAACATAATGTTTGTCAAGGTGTACATTCAACTTACAGAGTTAAGCTGATGTGTGTATACAGCAGTTCAGAAAGCCTTTCTTTGGAGAATCTAGAAACGGATATTTCCAGCCATATACAGGCATATAAGAATTAACACCAAGACTTCGTCTAAAACACAGGAAAGACGT
>NW_016108321.1:45006-48198 GCF_001604975.1 Cebus imitator
TTCAGAAACCCTTTCTTTGGAGAATTTGGAAACAGATATTTCCAGGCATATACAGGTATGTAAGAAATAGTGGTAAGATCGCGTCTAAAACACAGATGAAACGTATCTTTCAAACTGCTCTGCTGCGTGTTTGTTCACCTTAGGAAGTTGCATCTATGTTTACATTCAGCCAGTTACAAACACATTTCTTCTGAAACCTGTGTTTGGATATTCCTGAGTGAAAGGGAGTATAGGTTGTAATGGGAAATATCTGGCTCTAAAACAAAAACGGAGCTCTCCAGCAGAATGATTGTCAGAGTGTATATTCACCTTACAAGTTAAACTGACATGTGAATGTAGCAGTTCAGAAGCCCTGTTTTTTGGAGAATCTAGAAACAGATATTTGCAGCCGTTTGCAGGTATATAAGAATTAGCGATAAGATCGCGTCTAAAACACAGGTGAATCTTATCTTTCAAACTGCTCTGCTGTTTGTTCCTGCACGTTAGGAAATTGCATCTATGCTTAGATTCAGCCAGTTAAAAACAAGTTTCTTATATAAGCTGGGTTTGGATATTCCTGAGTGAATGGGAGTATGGAGTGTAATGAGAAATATCTGGCTCTAAAAGAAAAACGGAGCTATGTAGCGGAATGATTGTCAAGGTGTATATTCAACTTACAGAGATAAACTGATGTGTGAATGTAACAGAACAGAAACCCTTTCTTTGGAGAATCTAGAAACAGATCTTTCCAGCCATATATTGGTGTGTAGGAATTAGCAGTAAGATCGCGTCTAAAACACAGGCAAAATTTACATTCCTTTTTTGTTGTTGTTGTTTTGTTTTTGAGTCAGTGTTTCGCTCTTGTTACCCAGGCTGGAGTGCAATGGCGCAATCTCGGCTCACCGCAACCTCTGCCTCCTAGGTTCAGGCAATTCTCCTGCCTCAGCCTCCTGAGTAGCTGGGATTACAGGCATGCGCCACCATGCCCAGCTAATTTTTTGTATTTTTAGTAGAGACGGGGTTTCACCATTTTGACCGGGATGGTCTCGATCTCTTGACCTCGTGATCTACTCGCCTTGGCCTCCCAAAGTGCTGGGATTACAGGCGTGAGCCACTGCGCCTGGCTGAAGTTTATATTTCAAACTGCTCTGTTGTGTCTTCGTTCTCCTTAGGAAGATCCATCTATATTTACATTCAGCCATTTAGAAACACGTTTCTTCTAAAAGCTGCTTTTGGACATTCATGAGTTAATTGGAGTATATGGTGTAGTGAGAAATATCTGGCTCTAAAACAAAAACGGAGCTATCTGGGAGAATAATTGTCAAGGTGTATATTCAACTTACGGAGACAAACTGATGTGTGAATGTAGCAGTTCAGACACCGTTTCTTTTGAGAGTCTAGAAATAGATATTTCCAACAATATACAGGTATACATAAGAATTAGCCATACGATCGCGTCTAAAACACAGGTGAAATGTATCTGTCAAACTACTCTGCTGTGTGTTCGTTCACCTTAGGAAGTTTCATCTCTGTTTACATTCAATGAGTTAGAAACACGTTTCTTCTAAAAGCTGCGTTTGGATATTCCTGAGTGAATAGGAGTACATGGTGTAATGAGAAATATATGGCTCTAAAAAAAAAAAGGAACTGTGTAGCAGAATGATTGTCAACTTGTATAGTCAACTTACCTAGTTAAACTGATGTGTGAATATAGCATTTCAGAAACCGTTTCTTTGTAGAATCTAGAAACAGATATTTCCAGCCATATACAGATATGTAAGAAATAGTGGTAAGATCGCATCTAAAACACAGGTGAAACGTATCTTTCAAACTGCTCTTCTGCATGTTCGTTCACCTCAGGAAGTTGCATCTATATTGATATTCAGAGAGTTACAAACACGTTTCTTCTAAAACCTGCGTTTGGATATTCCTGAATGAATGGGAGTATAGGGGGTAATGAGAAATATCTGGCTCTAAAACAAAAACGGAGCTATCTAGCAGAATGATTGTCAACTTGTATAGTCAACTTACAGAGTTAAACTGATGTGTGAATATAGCACTTCAGAAACCTTTTCGTTGCAGAATCTAGAAACGGAAATTTCCAGCCATATTCAGGTATATAAGAATTAGCAGTAAGATCGCGCCTAAAACACAGGTGAAACGTATCTTTCAAACTGTTCTACTGTTTGTTCCTTCACCTTAGGAAGTTGCATCTATGTTAAGAGTCAGCGAGTTGTAAACACGTTTCTTCTAAAAGCTGTGATTGGATATTCCTGAGTGAATGGGGGTATAGGGTGTAATGAGGAATATCTGGCTCTAAAACAAAAACGGAGCTATCTGGCAAAATGATTGTCAATGTGTATATTCCCCTTACAGAATTAAACTGATGTGTGAATGTAGCAGTTCAGAAACCCTTTCTTTGGAGAATCTGGAATCAGATATTTCCAGCCATATACAGGTATATAAGAATTAGCGTTAAGATCGCGTCTAAAATACAGGTCAAACGTATCTTTCAAACCGCTGTCCTGTGTGCTCGTTCACCTAAGGAAGTTGCATCTATGTTTAGATTCAGCAAGTTCGAAGCACGTTTCTTGTAAAACCTGCGTTTCGATACTCCTGAGTGCATGGGAGTATAGGGTGTAATGAGAAATATCTGGCTCTAAAACAAAAACGGAGCTATGTAGCAGAATTATTCTGAAGGTGTATATTCAACATACAGAGGTAAACAGATGTGTGAATGTAGCAGTTCAGAAACCCTTTCTTTGGATAATCTAGAAACAGATATTTCCAGCCACATACAGGTATACAAGAATTAGAGATAAGATCATGTTTAAAACACAGGTGAAACGTATCCTTCAAACTGCCCTGCAAGTGAGCTCCTTTACCTTAGGAAGTTGCATCTGTGTTTACATTCAGCAAGTTGGAAACATGTTTCTTCTGAAAGCTGCGTTTGGATATTCCTGAGTGAATGGGACTATATTTTGTAATCAGATATATCGGGCTCTAAAACAAAAATGGACCTACCAGGCCCAATGATTGTCAAGGTGTGTATTCAACTTACAGAGTTAAACTGATGTGTCGATGTAGCAATTCAGAAACCCTTTCTTTGGAGAATCTAGAAACAGATATTTCCAGCAACATACACTTATATGAGGATTGGCGGTAAAATCGCTTCTAAAACACAGGTGAAACCTATCTTTCAAACTTTTCTGC
>NW_016108321.1:48873-52439 GCF_001604975.1 Cebus imitator
TTTCTTTGGAGAATTTGGAAACAGATATTTCCAGGCATATACAGGTATGTAAGAAATAGTGGTAAGATCGCGTCTAAAACACAGGTGAAACGTATGTTTCAGACTACTCTGCTGCGTGTTTGTTCACCTTAGGAAGTTGCATCTATGTTTACATTCAGCCAGTTACAAACACCTTACTTGTGAAACATGTGTTTGGATATTCCTGAGTGAAAGGGAGTATAGGTTGTAATGGGAAATATCTGTCTGTAAAACAAAAACGGAGCTCTCCAGCAGAATGATTGTCAAGGTCTATATTGACCTTACACAGTTAAACTGACGTGTGAATGTAGCAGTTCAGAAACCCTGTTTTTTGGAGAATCTAGAAACAGACATTTCTAGCCGTTTGCAGGTATATAAGAATCAGCTGTAAGATCGCGTCTAAAACACATGTGAAACTTATCTTTCAAACTGCTCTACTGTTTGTTCCTTCACCTTAGGAAATTGCATCTATGCTTAGATTCAGCCAGTTAAAAACATGTTTCTTATAAAAGCTGGATTTGGATATTCCTGAGTGAATGGGAGTATAGGGTGTAATGAGAAATATCTGGCTCTAAAAGAAAAACGGAGCTATGTAGCAGAATGATTGTCAAGGCATATATTCAACTTACAGAGATAATCTGATATGTGAATGTAACAGAACAGAAACCCTTTCTTTGGAGAATCTAGAAACAGATCTTTCCAGCCATATACTGGTGTGTAAGAATTAGCAGTAAGATCACGTCTAAAACGCAGGTGAAATTTATATTTCAAACTGTTCTGTTGTGTCTTCGTTTTCATTAGGAAGATCCATCTATATTTACATTCAGCCACTTCGAAACATGTTTCTTCTGAAAGCTGCGTTTGGACATTCATGAGTTAATTGGAGTATACGGTGTAGTGGGAAATATCTGGCTCTAAAACAAAAACGGAGCTATCTGGCAGAATGATTGTCAAGGTGTATATTCAACTTATGGAGACAAACTGATGTGTGAATGTAGCAGTTCAGACACCCTTTCTTTTGAGAGTCTAGAAATAGATATTTCCAACAATATACAGGTATACATAAGAATTAGCAGTACGATCACGTCTAAAACACAGGTGAAATGTATCTTTCAAACTATTCTGCTGTGTGTTCGTTCACCTTAGGAAGTTTCATCTCTGTTTCCATTCAGTGAGTTAGAAACACGTTTCTTCTAAAAGCTGCATTTGGTTACTATTGAGTGAATGGGAGTACAGGCTGTAATGAGAAATATCTGGCTCTAAAAAAAAAGGAACTATGTAGCAGAATGATTGCCAACTTGTATATTCATCTTACAGAGTTAAACTGATGTGTGAATGTAACAGTTCAGAGACCCTTTCTTTCGTGCATCTAGAAAAACCAATCTTTCCAGCCATATACTGGTATTTAAGAATTAGCAGTAAGATCACGCCTAAAGCACAGCTGAAACATATTTCATACTGCTCTGCTGTGTGTTCGTTCACCTTAGGAAGTTGCATCTATGTTTACATTCAGCTACTTAGAAACACGTTTCTTCAAAAATCTGCGTTTAGACATTGGCGCGTGAATTGGAGTATAGGGTGTAATGAGAAATATCTGGCTCTAAAACAAACACGGAGCTATCTAGCAGACTGATTCAGGGCGTATATTCAACTTACAGAGTTAAACTGATGGGTGAATGTAACAGTTCTGAAACCTTTTCTTTGGAGAACCTAGAAACAGATATTTCCAGCCTTGTGCAGCTATATAATAATGAGCGGTAAGATCACATCTAAAACACAGGTGAAACGTCTCTTTCAAACTGTTCTGCTGTGTGATCGTTCACCTTATGAAGTTGCCTCTATGTTTAGATTCAGCGAGTTAGAAACACGTTTCTTCTGAAAGCTGCTTTTGGATATTCCTGAGTGAATGGGTGTATAGGATGTAATGAGAAATATCAGGCTGTAAAACAAAAACGGAGCTTTCTAGCAGAATGATTGTGAAGTTGTATATTGAACTTACAGAGTTAAACTGTGTGAATATAGCAGTTCAGAAACCCTTTCTTTGGAGAATCTGGAAAGAGATATTTCCAGCCATATACAGGTATATAAGAATTAGCAGCAAGATGGCATCTAAAACACAGGTGACATGTATCTTTCAAACGCGGGTGAAACGTATCTCTCACAGTGGTCTGCTGCGTGTTCGTTCACCTTGGAAAGTTGCATCTAAGTTAAGATTCAGTGAGTTAGAAACACATTTCTTCTAAAGTTGTGTTTGAATATTCCTCAGGGAATGGTTGTATAGTGTGTAATGAGAAATATCTGGCTCTAAAACAATAACGGAGCTATCTGGCAGAATGATTGTCAAGGTTTATATTCAACTTACAGAGTTAAACTGATGTGTGAATGTAGTAGTTCAGAAACCCTTTCTTTGGAGAAACTAGAAACAGATATGTCTAGGCATATACAGGTATATAAGAATTAGCGGTAATACCACTTCTAAAATACAGGTGAAACGTATCTTTCAAACTGCTCTGCTGTGTGTTTGTTAACCTTAGAAAGTTGCATCTATATTTACATTCAAGCAGTTAGAAACACGTTTCTTCTACAAGGTGCATTTGCATATTCCTGAGTGAATGGGAGTATACGGGGTAATGAGAATTATCTGGGTCTAAAACAAAAACGGAGCTATCTAGCAGATTGATTGTCAGGGTGTATATTCAACGTACAGAGGTAAACTGACGTGTGAATGTAGCCATTCAGAAAAACTTCATTTGGGGAATCTAGAAAGAGATTTTTCCAGCAATGTACAGGTATATATAAGAATTAGCGGAAACATCGCGTGTAAAACACAGGTGAAATTTATCTTTAAAACCGCTCTGCTGTGTGTTCGTTCACCTTAAGGAGTTATATCTATGTTTGGATTCAGCGAATTAGAAACACGTTTCATGTAAAAGCTGCGTTTTGATATTCCTGAGTGAACGGGATTATAGGGTGTAGTGAGATATATCTGGCTCTAAAACAAAAACGGAGCTATCTAGCAGGATGATTTTCAAGGTGTATATTCAACTTACAGAGCTAAACTAACATGTGAATGTAGCAGTTCAGAAACCCTTTCTTTGGAGAATCTAGAAACAGCTATTTACAACCATATACAGGTATATAACAATTAGAGGCAAGATTGCGCCTAAAACACAGAGGAAACGTATCTCTCACAGTGCTCTGCTGTGTGTTCCTTCACCTTAGAAAGTTGCATCTAAGTTAAGATTCAGTGAGTCAGAAACATGTTTCTTCTAAAGCTGCGTTTGAATATTCCTGAGGGAATGAGTGTGTGGGGGTAATGAGAAATATCTGGCTCTAAAGCAAAAACGGAGCTATATGGCAGAATGGTTGTTAAGGTGTACATTCAACTTACAGAGTTAAACTGATGTGTGTATGTAGCAGTTTAGAAACCCTTTCTATTTAGTATCTAGAAATGGATATTTCCAGTCATATAGAGGCATATAAGAATTAACAATAAGACTTCGTCTAAAACACAGAAGAAACGTATATTTCAAATTGTCCTGCTGTGT
>NW_016108321.1:53497-61802 GCF_001604975.1 Cebus imitator
CGTCTAAAACACAGGAAAGACGTATATTTCAAACTGCTCTGCTGTGTCTTCATTCACCTTTTGTAGTTGCATCTATGTTTTGATTCAGGGAGTTAGAAACACGTTTGTTCTAAAAGAAGCGTTTGGATATTCCAGAGTGAATGGGAATATAAGCTGTAATGAGAAATATCTGGCTCTAAAACAAAAACAGAGCTTTCTAGCAGAATGGATGTAAAGGTGTACATTCAACTTACAGAGTTAAACTGATATGTATATGTAGCAGTTCAGAAACCATTTCTGTTTAGAATCTAGAAACGGATATTTCCAGCCATATACAGGCATATAAGTATTAGCAGTAAGACTTCCTGTAAAACACAAGAGAAACATATATTTCAAACTGCTGTACTGTGTGTTTGCTCCCTTAGGAAGTTTCATCTATGTTTAGATTCAGCGAGTAAGAAAGATATTTCTCCTAAAAGCTGCGTGAGGACATTCCAGAGTAAATGGGAGTATATACTATAAAGAGAAACATCTGTCTATAAGACAAAAATGTAGCTATGTAGCAAAATAGTTGTCAAGGTGTACATTCAACTTACAGAGTTATACTGATGTGTATATGAAGCAGTTCAGAGACCCTTTCTATTTATAATCTAGAAACTGATATTTTCAGCCATATACAAATATATCAGAATTAACAGTAAGACTGTGTCTAAAACACAGGAGAAATGTATATTTCAAACTGCTCTACTGTGTGTTCCTTCCCTTAGGAAGTTGCATCTATGTTTAGATTCAGCGAGGTAGTAAGACGTTTCTTCTAAAAGCTGCATTTGGATATTCCCGAGTCAATGGGAGTGTACCCTACAAAGATAAACATCTGTCTCTAAAACAAAAACGGAGCTATCTAGCAGAATAGTTGTCAACGTGTACATTCAACTTAAGAGTTATACTGATGCGTGTATGTCGCAGTTCAGAAACCCTTTCTATTTAGAATCTAGAAACGGATATTTCTGGAGATATACAGGCATATAAGAATTAGCAGTAAGACTGCTCCTAAAACACAAGAGAAACGTATATTTCAAGCTGCTCTACTGTGTGTTCGTTCACCTTAAGAAGTTGCATCTATGTTTAGATTCAGTGAGTGAGAAAGACGTTTCTTCTAAAAGCTGCATTTACATATTACAGAGTGAATTGCTGCGTAGGTTTTAATGAGAAATATATGGCTGAAAAACAAAAATGGAGCTATGTAGCAGAATGGTTCTCAAGGTGCACATTCAGCTTGCAGAGTTAAAGTGATGTGTGTATACAGCAAGTTAGAAACACTATTCTTCTACAAGCTGCGATTGGATATTCCAGAGTGAATAGGAGTACACACAGTAATGAGAAACATCTGGCACTAAAACAAAAACTTAGCTATCTAGCAGAATGGTTGTCAAGGTCTACATTCAACTTACAGAGTAAAACTGATGTGTGTATGTAGCAGTTCAGAAACCCTTTCTTTGAAGAATCTAGAAACGGATAATTTCAGCCATATACAGGCATATAAGAATTAACTGTAAGACTGCATCTAAAACACAGGAGAAACGTATATTTCAAACTGATATGCTGTTTGTTCATTCACCCTAGGAAGTTGCATCTATGTCTAGATTGAGCCAGGTAGAAACACTTTTCTTCTACAAGCAGTGGTTGGATATTCCAGAGTTAATAGGAGTATATGCTGTAGTGGAAAATATATTTCTCTAAAACAAAAAAAGGAGCTATCTAGCAGAATGGTTGCCAAGGATTACATTCAACTTACAGAGGTAAACTGATGTGTGTATACAGAAGTTCAGAAACCCTTTCTTTGGAGAATCTAGAAACGGATATTTCCAGTCATATACAGGCATATAAGAATTAGCAGTAAGACTTCGTGTAAATCACAGAAGAAACGTACATTTCAAACTGCTCTGCTGTGTGTTCATTCACCATAGGCAGTTGCATCTATGTTTAGATTCAGCGAGTTAGAAACACGTTTCTTCTGAATACTGCGTTTGGATATTCCAGAGTGAATGGAAGTATAGGCTGTAATGAGAAATATCTGGCTCTTCAAGAAAAACGGAGTATTCTAGCAGAATGGTTGTCAAGCTGTACAATACACTTGCAGAATTAAACTGATGCCTGTGTGTCTCAGTTCAGATACCGTTTCCTTGGAGAATTTAGCAACAGTTATTTCCAGCCATATACAGGCATATAAGTAGCAGTAAGACTGCATGTAAAACACAGGAGAAACGTAGATTTCAAACTGCTCTGCTTTGTGTTCGTTCACCTTAGGAAGTTGCATCTATGTGTAGATTCAGCGAGTTAGAAACACCTTTCTTTTAAAAGCTGTGATTGGATAGTCCAGAGTGAATGGGAGTAGAGTCTGTCATGGGAAATATCTGGCTCTAAAACAAAAACGGAGCTATCTAGTACAATCAACTTACAGAGTTAAACTGATGAGTGTGTGCAGCAGTTCACAAACCCTTTCTTTTCAGAATCTAACAACAGATATTTCCAAACAGATACAGGCATATAAGAATTAGAATTAAGAATGAGTGTAAAAACAGGAGAAACGTAGATTTCAAACCACTCTACTTTGTGTTCGTTCACCTAAGGATGTTGCATCTATGTTTAGATTCAGCGAGTTAGAAACATGTTTCTTCTAAAAGCTACGTTTGGATATTCTGGAGTAAATGGGAGTATAGGCTGTAATGAGAAATATCTGGCTCTGAAAAAAAAACGGAACTATCTAGCAGAACGGTTGTCAAGGTGTACAATCAACAGACAGAGTTATACTGATGTCTGTGTTCAGCAATTCAAATACCCTTTCCTTTGAGAATCTAAACACAGGTATTTCCAGGCATATACAGGCATATAAGAAGTAGCAGTAAGACTGCGTGTAAAACATAAGAGAAACGTAGATTTCAAACTGCTCTGCTTTATGTTCGTTCAACTAACGACGTTGCATGTATGTTTAGATTCAGCGAGTTAGAAACACGTTTATTCTAAAAGCTGCGTTTGGCTATTCCAGAGTGAATGGGAGTATAGAGTGTAAGGAGAAATATCTGGCTCTAAAACAAAAACACAGCTATGCAGCAGAACAATTGTCAAGGTGTACAATCAACTTGCAGAGTTAAACTGATGTATGTGTGCAGTAGTTTAGAAACCCTTTCTTCAGAGAATCTAGAAACAGATGTTTCCAGCCATATACAGGCATATAAGAACTAGCAGTAAGACTGCGTGTAAAACACAGGAGAAACATAGATTTCAAACTGCTCTGCTTTCTGTTCTTTCACCTTAGGAAGTTGCATCTGTGTTTAGATTCTGCGACTTAGAAACGCTTTTCTTCTAAAAGTTGTGTTTGGATATTCCAGAGTGAATGAGAGTATAGGCTGTAATGAGAAATATCTGGCTCTGAAATAAAAACGGAGGTATCTAGCAGTATGGTTGTCAAGGTGTACAATCAACTTACAGAGGTAAACTGATGTCTGTGTGCAGCAGTTCAGATACATTTTCCTTGGAAAATCTAGCAACAGATATTTCCAGGCTTATACAGGCATATAAGAATTAGCAGTAAGACTGCATGTATAACACAGGAGAAACATAGATTTCAAACTGCTCTGCTTTCTGTTCGTTCACCTTACGAAGTTGCATCTATGTTTAGATTCAGCGAGTTAGAAACACATTTCTTCTAAGAGCTACGTTTGGATGTTCCATAGTGTATGGCAGTATAGGCTGTAATGAGAAATATCTGGCTCTAAAACAAAAACGCAGCTGTCTAGCACAATGGTTGTCAAGGCGTAAATTCAACTTACAGAGTCAAACTTCAGTCTCTCTGCAGAAGTTCCAAAATGCTTTCTTTGGACCATCTAGAAACAGATATTGCCAGCCATATAGAGGCATATAAGAATTAGCACAAAGACTGAGTGTAAAATACAGGAGAGACGTATATTTGAAACTCCGCTGCTTTGTGTTCTTTCACCTTAGGAAGTTGCATCTATGTTTAGATTCAGCGAGTTAGAAACACGTTTCTTCTAACAGCTGCGTTTGGATATTCCAGAGTGAATGAGAGTATAGGCTGTAATTAGAAATATCTGGCATTAAACAAAAATGGAGCTATCTAGCAGAACGGTTGTCATGGTGTACAATCAACTTACAGAGTTAAAATGACACGTGTGTGCAGCAGTCAAGAAACCCTTTCTTTGGGGAATCTTGAAAGAGATATTTCCAGCGTTAGGCAGGCATATAAGAATTATCAGTAAGACTGCATGTAAAACACAGGAGAAACGTAGATTTCAAACTGCTCTTCTTTGTGTTCATTCATGTTAGGAAGTTGCATCTATGTTTAGATTCAGCGAGTTAGAAACACGTTTCTTCTAAGAGCTGCATTTGGATATTCCAGAGTGAATGGGAGTATAGGCTGTAATGAGAAATATCTGGCTCTGAAACAAAAACGCAGCAATCTAGAAGAACAGATGTCAAGCTGTAAAATCAACTTACAGAGTTAAACTCATGTGCTTGTGCAGCAGTTCAGAAACCCATTCTATGGAGAATCTAGATACAGATATTTCCAGCCATATTCAGGTATGTAAGAATTAGCAGTTAAGAATGCATGTAAAACACAGAAGAGACGTAGATTTCAAACTGCTCTGCTTTGTGTTCATTCACCTTAGGAAGTTGCACCTAAGTTTAGATTCAGCGAGTTAGAATCACGTTTCTTCTAAAAGCTGCGTTTGGATATTCCAGAGTGAATGGCAGTATAGGTTGTAATGAAAAATATCTGGCTCTAAAACAAAAACGCAGCTTTCTAGAAGAACAGTTGTCAAGGTGTACAATCAATTAACATAGTTAAACTGATATGTGTGTGCAGCACTTCACAATCCCTTTCTTTGGAGAATCTAGCAACAGATATTTCCAGCCATATACAGGCATATAAGAATTAACAGTAAGACTTTGTGTAAAACACAGGGGATCTTTCATTTCAAACTGCTCTGCCTTGTGTTCATTCACCTTAGGATGTTCCATCTATATTTAGATTCAGCGAGTTAGAAACACTTTTCTTCTAAAAGCTGCTTTTGGATATTCCAGAGTCAATGGGAGTATAGGCTGTAATGAGAAATAACTGGTTCTAAAACAAAAACGCAGATATCTAGCAGAATGGTTGTCAAGGTGTACAATCAACTTACAGAAGTAAGCTGATGTGTGTGTGCAGCAATTCAGAAACCCTTTCTTTGGTGAATCTAGAAACAGATATTTCCAGCCAAATACAGGAATATAAGAATTAGCAGTAAGACTGCATGTAAAACACGGTAGAAACGTAGATCTCAAACTGCTCTGCTTTGTGTTCGTTCTCTTAAGGAAGTTGATCTATGTTTAGATTCAGCGAGTTAGAAACACGTTTCTTCTAAAAGCTGCGCTTGGATATTCCAGAGTGAATGGGAGTATAGGCTGTAATGAGAAATATCTGGCTCTGAAACAAAAGCGCAGCTATCTAGCAGTACGGCTGACAAGGTGTAAAATCAACTTGATTTTACAATCAAGTAAAATGACATGTGTGTGCAGCAGTTCAGAAACCCTTTCTTTGGAGAATCTAGAAACAGATATTTCCAGCCATGTGCAGGCATATAAGAATTAGCAGTAAGACTGTGTGTAAAACACAGGAGAAGCGTTCATTTCCAACCACTCTGCTTTGTGTTCGTTCCTCTTAGGATGTTGCATCTATGTGTAGATTCAGAGAGTTAGAAACACGATTCTTCTAAAAGCTGCATTTCTATATTCCAGAGTTAATGGGAGTATAGGCTGTAATGAGAGGTATCTGGCTCTAAAACAAAAATGGAGCTGTTGAATCTATGTTTAGATCAGGGAGTTAGAAACACGTTTCTTCTAAAAGCTGTGTTTGGATATTCCAGAGTGAATGGGAGTATAGGCAGTAAGGAGAAATATCCAGATCTAAAGCAAACACGGAGCTACCTAGCAGAACGGTTGTCAAGGTGTACAATCAACTTACAGAGTTGAACTCGTGTGTGTGCACCAGCTCAGAAACCATTTCTTTGGAGAATCTAGAAACAGATATTTCCAGCCATATACAGGCATATAAGAATTAGCAGTAAGACTGGGTGTAAAACACGGGAGAAACGTAGATTTCAAACTGCTCTGCTTTTTGTTCGTTTCCTTAGGAAGTCATATCTATGTTTAGATTCAGCGAGTTAGAAACACATTTCTTCTAAAAGCAGCGTTTCGATATTCCAGAGTGAATGGTAGTATAGACTGTTATGAAAAATATCTGGCTCCAAAACAAAAACACAGCTATCCAGCTGAGCAATTGTCAAGGTGTACAATCAACTTACAGAGTTAAACCCATGTGTGTTTGCAGCAGTTTAAAAACCCTTTCTTTGGAGAATATAGCAACAGATATTTCCAGCCAGATACATGCATATAAGAACCAGCAGTAAGACTGCGTGTGAAACACAGGAGGAACATAGATTTCACACTGCTCTGCTTTGTCTTCGTTCACCTTAGGAAGTTACAATTATGTGTAGATTCAGCGAGTTAGAAACACGTTTCTTCTAAAAGCTGTGTTTGGATATTCCAGAGTGAACGGGATAAAAGCTGTAATGAGAAATATCTGGCTCTAAAACAAAAACAAAGCGGTTGAATCTATGTTTAGATTCAGCCAGTTAGAAAAACGTTTCTTCAAAAAGCTGCGTTTGGATATTTTAAAGTGAATGGGAGTATATGCTGTAATGAGAAATACCTGGCTCTAAAAGAAAAACGGAGCTATCTAGCAGAGCGGTTGTCAAGGTTTAAAATCAACTTGCAGAGTTAAAGTGATTTGTGTGTGCAGCAGTTCAGAATCCATTTCTTTGGAGAATCAGGAAACAGATATTTCCAGCCATATACAGAGATATAAGAATTAGCAGTAAGACTGCGTGTAAAACACAGGAGAAACGTAGATTTCAAACTGCTCTGCTTTGTGTTCGTTCACCTAAGGAAGTTGCATCTATATTTACATTCAGCGAGTTAGAAACACGTTTCTTCTAAAAGCTGCTTTTTGATATTCCAGAGTGAAAGGGAGAATAGGTTATAATGAGAAATATCTCACTGTAAAACAAAAAAATGCAGGTATCTGGCAGAACGCTTGTCAAGGTGCACAATCAACTTACAGAGTAAAACTGATGTGTGTATGCAGCAGTTCAGAAACCCTTCCTTTGCAGAATCTAGGAACAGATATTTCCAGCCATATACAGGCACATAAGAATTAGCAGTAGGACTCTGTGTAAAACACAGGAGAAACGTAGATTTCAAACTGCTCTGCTTTGTGTTCGTTCCCTTAGGACGTTGCATCTATATTTAGATTCGGCGAGTTAGAAACACGTTTCTTCTGAAAGCTGCGTTAGGATATTCCAGAGTGAATGTTATCACAGTCTGTAATGAGAAATATCTGGCATTAAAACAAAAACGGAGCTATCTAGCATAATGGTTGTCAAGGTGTGCAATCAACTTACAGAGTTAAACTGATGTGTGCATGCAGCCATTAATTAGCCATTTGCTTGGAGAATCTAGAAACAGATATATCCAGCCATATACAGACATATAAGAATTAGCAGTAAGACTGCGTGTGAAACAAGGGAGAAACGTAGATTTCAAAATGCTCTACTTTGTGTTGGTTCACCTTAGGAAGTTGCATCTTTGTCTAGATTCAGCGAGTTAGAAACACGTTTCTTCTAAAAGCTGCTTTTGGATATTCCAGAGTGAATGGGAGAATAGTCTGTCATGAGAAATATCTAGCTCTGAAACAAAAATGCAGATATCCAGCAGAACAATTGTCAAGACGTACAGTCAACTTGCAGATTTAAACTGATGTTTGAGAGGAGCAGTTGAGAAACCCTCTCTTTGGAGAATCTAGCAACAGATTTTTCCAGCCATATACAGGTATATAAGAATTAGCAGAAGATTCAGATCCAAGATGGCCGTTTAGGAACAGCTCAGGATTGCAGCTCCCAGTGAAAGTGCAGAGGGTGAGTGGACGCCGCGTTTTTATTGCCCACAGACTAGGAAATTCCCGGGCAGAGGTGCTCCACGGTCGCCAGCATGGCTGTTTCGGACAGCACGGCTGTGCCGGCCAGCGCCACTACTTTGCCCCGCGCGGCTGCTTCGTTGGCACCCCGGAGCCGCGGTTCTCCATACAAAATATACCGGTCCGGGGGCCCTTTTGGCTGGCGATTGGAGCCATGGGAAGTCACCCATACGCTGGTTCAAAAAGGGGACTGAGCAGAGAACCAGGACAGTAGATTCCAGGGCAAAAAAAAAA
>NW_016108321.1:67659-71397 GCF_001604975.1 Cebus imitator
TACACTATGGAATATTACACAGCCATCAAAAACGATGAGTTTGGGTCCTTTGTAGGGAAATGGATGAAGCTGGAAACCATCATTCTCAGCAAACTGACAGAAGAGCAGAATATCAAACACTGCATGTTCTCACTCATAGACGGGTGTTGAACAATGAGAACACATGGACACAGGGAGGGGAGCACTACACACTGGGGTCAGTTGGGGGAAATAGAGGAGGGAGAGTGGGGGGTTGGGAGCTGGTGTGAGATAGCAAGGGGAGAAATGCCAGATGTAGGTGATGGGGAAGGAGGCAGCAAATCACACTGCCACGTGTGTACCTATGCAACAATCTTCCATATTCTTCACATGTATCCCAAAACCTAAAATACAATAAAACAAATGAATGGGGAAAAAAAAAACAGAGCTATCTAGCAGAATGGTTGTCAAGGTGTACAATCAACTTACACAGTCAAACTGATGTGTGTGTGCAGTAGATCTGAAATCATTTCCTTGGAGAATCTAGAAATAGATATTTCCAACCATATTCAGGCATAAAAGAATTAGCAGTAAGACTGCGTGTAAAACACAGGAGAAACGTAGATTTCAAACTGCTCGGCTTTGTGTTCGCTCAGCTTAGGAAATTGCATCTATGTTTAGATTCAGCGAGTTATAAACATGTTTCTTCTAAAAGCTGCTTTTGGATATTCCAGAGTGAATGGGAGTATAGTCTGTAATGAGAAATATATGGGTCTAAAACAAAAACGGAGCTTTTTCATCTATGTTTAGATTCAGCGAGTTAGAAACACGTTTCTTCTAAAAGCTGCGTTTGGATATTCAAGAGTGAATTGGAGTATAGGTTGTAAGGAGAAATACCTGGCTCTAAAACAAAAACAGAGCTATCTAGCAGAACGGTTGTCAAGGTGTACAATCAACTTGCAGAGTTAAACTGATATGTGTTTGCAGCAGTTCAGAAACCCTTTCTTAGGAGAATCTAGAAACAGATATCTCCAGCCAGATACAGGCATATAAGAATTAGCAGTAAGACTGCGTGTAAAACATATTAGAAACGTAGATTTCAAACTGCTCTGCTTTGTGTTCGTTAACCTTAGGAAGTTGCATCTATGTTTAGATTCAGCGAGTTAGAAACACGTTTCTTCTAACAGCTACGTTTGGATATTCCAGAGTGAATTTTAGTATAGGCTGTAATGAGAAATATCTGCTCTAAAACAAAAACGAAGCTATCTAGCAGAACGGTTTTGAAGGTGTACAATCAACTTACAGAGTTAAACTGATGTCTGTGTGCAGCAGTTGAGATACCCTGCATTAGAGAATCTAGGAACAGAGATTTCCAGCCATATACAGGCATATAAGAATTAGCAGTAAGGCTGTGTGTAAAACATAGGAGGGAGGTAGATTTCAAACTGCTCTGCTTTGTGTTCATTCACGTTAGGAAGTGGCATCTATGTGTAGATTCAGCGAGTTAGAAACACGTTTCTTCTAAAAGCTGCGTTTGGATATTCCAGAGTGAATGGGAGTATAGGGTGTAATGAGAAATATCTGGCTCTAAAACAAAAATGCAGCTATCCAGCAGAACAATTGTCAAGGTGTACAATCAGCTTACAGAGTTAAACTGATGTGTCTGTGCAACAGATCAGAAAACGTTTCTTTGGGGAACCTAGAAACAGATATTGCCAGCCTTATACAGGAATGTAATAATTAGCAGTAAGACTTCGTGTAAAACACAGGAGAAACGTACATTTCAAACTGCTCTGCTTTGTGTTCGCTCACCTTAGGAAGTTACATCTATGTGTAGATTCAGCAAGTGAGAAACATATTTCCTCTAAAAGCGGCATTTTGATATTCCAGAGTGAATGGGAGTATAGGCTGTAATGAGAAATATCAGTCTCTAAAACAAAAACGGAGCTGTGGAATCTATGTTTAGATTCAGCGAGTTAGAAACACGTTTCTTCTAAAAGCTGCGTTTGGATATTACAGAGAGAATGGAAGTATAGGCTGTAATGAGAAATATCTGGTTCTAAAACAAAAACGGAGCTATCTAGCAGAATTGTTGTCAAGGTGTACAATCAACTTACAGAGTTCAACTTATGTGTGTGTGCAGCAGTTCAGAAACCCTTTCTTTGGAGTATCTAGAAACAGATATTTCCAGTCATATACAGGTATATAAGAATTAGCAGTAAGACTGCGTGTAAAACACAGGAGAAACGTAGATTTCAAAGTGCTCTGGTTTGTGTTCGTTCAGCTTAGGAAGTTGCATCTATGTTTAGATTCAGTGAGTTAAAAACGCGTTTCTTCTAAAAGCTGTATTTGGATATTCCAGAGTGAATGGGGGTATAGGGTGTAATGAGAAATATCTGCCTCTAAAACAAAAATGGAACTATCTAGCAGAATGATTGTCAAGGGGTTTATTCAACTTACAGAGTTAAACTGATGCGTGAATTTATCAGTTGAGAAAGCCTTTCTTTGGAGTATCTAGAAACAGATATTTCCATCCATAAAGAGGTATATAATAATTAGTGTTAAGATACCGTCTAAATCACCGGTGCAACATATCTTTCAAACTGCTCTGCTGTTTGTCCGTTCACCTTCGGAAGTTGCATCTATGTTTAGATTCTGCGAGTTAGAAACACGTTTCTTCTAAAAGCTGCGTTTGGAGATTCCTGAGTAAATGGGAGTATATAATGTAATGAGAAAGATCCTTTTCTAAAACAAACACGGAGCTATCTAGCAGAGTGATTGTCAAGATGTGTTTCCGACTTACAGAGGTGTACTGATGTGTGAAAATATCCGATTAGAAACCGGTTCTTTGTAGAATCTAGAATCAGATATTTCCAGTGATATACAGTTATGTAAGAATTATCAGATAGATTGCGTCTAAAACACAGGTGAAACGTATCTTTCAAACTGCTGTTCTGTGTTTTCGTTCACCTGAGGAAGTTGCATCTATGTTTACATTCAGCAAGTTAGAAACACGTTTCTTCTATAAACTGCGTTTCTATATTCCTGAGTGAATGGGAGTATAGGGTGTAATGAGAAATATCTGGCTCTAAAACATAAATGGAGCTATCAGGCACAATGATTGTCATGGAGTATATTCAATGTACACAGGTAAACTGATGTGTGAATGTAGCAGTTCAGAAACACTTTCTTTGGAGAATCTAGAAACAAATTCCCAGCCATATACAGGTATATAAGAATTAGTGGCAAGATAGGGTCTAAAACACAGGTGAAACGTATCTTTCAAGCTGCTCTGCTGTGTGTTCATTCACATTAGGAAGTTGCATCTATGTTTCCATTCAGCCATTTAGAAACATGTTTCTTCTAAAAGCTGCGTTTGGATATTCCTAAGTGAATGGGAGTATAGGGTGTAATGAGAAATATCTGGCTCTAAAACAAAAACGTAGCCATGTAGCAGAATGTCAAGGCGTATATTCAACTCACAGAGCTAAACTGATTTGTGAATGTAGCAGTTCAGAAATCTTTCCTTTTGAGAACCTAGAAACAGATATTTCCAGCCATATACAGGTATAGAAGAATTAGCAGAAAGACTGCTTGTAAAACACAGGAGAAATGCAGATTTCAAACTGCTCTGCTTTGTGTTCCTTCACCTTAGGAAGTTGCATCTATGTTTAGATTCAGTGAGTTAGAAACACGTTTCTTATAAAATCTGCATTTGGATATTCCAGAGTGAGTTTTAGTACAGGCTGCAATGAGAAATATCTAGCACTAAAACAAAAA
>NW_016108321.1:71432-76856 GCF_001604975.1 Cebus imitator
GTGAATGTAGCAGTTCAGAAATCTTTCCTTTTGAGAACCTAGAAACAGATATTTCCAGCCATATACAGGTATATAATAGTTAGAGGTAACATGGCATCTAAAACACAGGTGAAACGTATGTTTGAAACTGCTCTGCTGTGTGTTCGTTCACCTTAGAAACTTGCATCTATGTGTACATTCAGCCACTTAGAAATATGTTTCTTCTAAAAGCTGATTTTGGATATTTCTAAGTGAATGGGAATATAGGGTGTAATAAGTACTGTCTGGCTCTAAAAGAAATATGTAGCCATCTAGCAGAGAGATTTCCAAGGTCTATATTCAACTTACAGATTTAAACTGATATGTCAATGTAGCAGTTCAGAAACCCTTTCTTTGGAGAATCTAGAAAGAGATATTTCCAGCCATATACAAGTATATTAAATTAGCGCTAGGATCACATATAAACATAGGTGAAACATATCTTTCAAACTGCCCAGCTGTGTGTCCATTCACCTTAGGAATTTGCATCTAAGTTTAGATTCAGCGAGATAGAAACACGTTTCTTCTAAAAGCTGCGTTTGGCTACTCCAGAGTGAATGGGAGTATAGGGTGTAATGAGAAACATCTGGCTTTAAAACAAAAACGGAACTATCTATCAGGATGATTTTCAAGGTGTATATTAAACTTACAGAGTTAAAATGATGTGTAAATGTATCAGTTGAGAAAGCCTTTCTTCGGAGAATTTAGAAACAGATATATCCAGTCGTACACAGGCATATAAGAATTAGCAGTAAGAACTCGTGTAAAGCACAGGAGAATCGTATATTTCAAACTGCTCTGCTTTGTGTTCATTCACCTTAACAAGTTGCATCTATGTTTAGATTCAGCGAGTTAGAAACACGTTTCTTCTAATAGCTGCGTTTGGATATTCCAGAGTGAATGGGAGTACAGGCTGTAATCAGAAATATCTGGCTCTAAAACAAAAATGGAGCTATCTAGCAGAACGGTTGTTAAGCTTTACAATCAGCTTACAGAGTTAAACTGATGTGTGTGTGCAGCAGTTCAGAAACCGTTTCTTTGGAAGAATCTAGAAACAAATATTGCCAGCCTTATACAGGCATATAAGAATTAGCAGTAACACTGCGTGTAAAACACAGGAGAAACGTAGATTTCAAACTCCTCTGGTTTGTGTTCGTACACCTTAGGAAGTTACATCTATGTGTAGATTGAGCGAATTAGAAACACGTTTCTTCTAAAAGCTGCGTTTGGATATTCCAGAGTGAATGGAAGTATGGGGTGCAATGAGAAATATCTGGCTCTGAAAGTAAAACGGAGGTATCTAGCAGAATGGTTGTCTAGGTGTACAATCAGCTTACAGAATTAAACTGATGTGTGTGTGCAGCAGTTCAGAAACCCTTTCATTGGATAATCTAGCAACAGATTTTTCCAGCCATATACAGGCATATAAGAATTATCATTAAGACTTCATGTAAAACACAGGAGAAACATTCATATTAAACTGCTGTGGTTTGTGTTCATTTACTTTAGCAAGTTGCATCCATGCTTAGATTCCGTGAGATAGAAACACGTTTCTTCTAAAAGCTGCATTTGGATATTCCAGAGTGAATGGGAGTATAGGCTGTAATGAGAAATATCTGGCTCTGAAAGAAAAACGGATGTATCTAGCAGAATGGTTGTCAAGGTGTACAATCAACTTGCAGAGTTAAACTGAAGTGCATGTGCAGGAGTTCAGAAACCCTTTCTTTGCATAATCTAGAAAGAGATATTGCCAGCCATATACAGGAATATAAGAATTAGCAGTAAGACTGCGTGTTAAACACAGGAGAGACGTAGATTTCAAACTGCTTTTCGTTGCGTTCGTTCACCTTAGGAAGTTGCATCTATGTTTAGATTCAGCGAGTTAGAAACACGTTTCTTCTAAGATCTGCCTTTGGATATTCCAGAGTGAATGGGAGTATTGGCTGTAATGAGAAATATCTGTCTCTAAAACAAAAACGGAGCTATCTATTAGAACGGTTGTCAAGGTGTACAATCAACTTGCAGAGTTAAACTGATGTGTGTGTGCAGCAGTTGAGTAACACTTTCTTTGGAGAATCTAGCAACATATTTTTCCAGCCATATACAGGTATAGAAGAATTAGCAGAAAGACTGCTTGTAAAACACAGGAGAAATGCAGATTTCAAACTGCTCTGCTTTGTGTTCCTTCACCTTAGGAAGTTGCATCTATGTTTAGATTCAGTGAGTTAGAAACACGTTTCTTATAAAATCTGCATTTGGATATTCCAGAGTGAGTTTTAGTACAGGCTGCAATGAGAAATATCTAGCACTAAAACAAAAACGGAGCTATCTAGCAGAATGGTTGTCAAGGTGTGCAATCAACTTACAGAGTTAAACTGAAGTATCTGTGCAGGAATTCAGAAAACTTTTCTTTAGAGAATCTAGAAACAGATATTTCCAGCCATACACAGCCACCTAAGAATTAGCAGTAAGACTGCGTGTAAAACACAGGAGAAATGTAGATTTCAAAATGTTCTGCTTTGTGTTCATTCACCTTAGGAAGTTACATATATGTGTAGATTCAGCGAGTTAGAAACACGTTTCTTCTAAAAGCTGCGTTTGGATATTCCAGACTGAATGGAGTATAGGCGGTAATGAGAAATATATGGCTCTAATACAAAAACGGAGCTGTTGAATCTATGTTTATATTCAGTGAGTTAGAAACACGCTTCTTCTAAAAGCTGCGTTTGGATATTTCAGAGTGCATGGGAGTACATGTTGTAATGATAAATATCTGGCTCTAAAAAAAAAGGAGCTATGTAGCAGAACGGTTGTCAAGGGATACTTTCAGCTTACAGATGTAACCTGATGTGTGTATGCAGCGGTTCTAAAACCCTTTTTTGGAGAATGTATATACGGATATTTCCAGTCATATAGAGGTATATAAAACTTAGCAATAAGAATTCGTCTAAAACACAGGAGAAATATATATTTCAATCGGCTCTGCTGAGTCTTCCTTCACCTTTTGAAGTTGCATCTATGTTTAGATTCTGCGAGTTAGAAACACTTCTGTCCTAAAAGCTGCGTTTGGATATTCCAGAGTGAATGGCAGTATATGCTGTAATGAAAAATATCTGACCCTAAAAGAAAAACAGAGCCATCTAGCAGAATGGTTGTCAAGGTGTACATTGAACTTACAGACTTCAACTGATGTGTGTAGGTAGCAGTTCAGAAACCTTTTATTTGGAGATTCTAGAAACTGATATTTTCAGCCATATTCAGGAATATAAGAATTAGCAGTAAGACTGTGTCTAAAACACAGGAGAAATGTACATTTCAACCTGATCTACTGTGTTTGATGACCTTAGGAAGTTGCATCTATGTTTACAATCAGCAAGTTATAGACACGTTTCTTCTAAAAGCTGCGTTTGTTTTTTTCTGGAGTGAAAGGGTGCATAGGCTCTAATGAGAAGTATCTGGCTCTAAAACAAAAATGGAGCTATCTAGCAGAATGGTTGTCAAGGTGTATATTCAACGCACAGAGGTAAACTGATGGGTGCATGTTGCAGTTCTAAAACCCTTTCTTTCAGAAATGTATAAACGAATATTTCCAACCATACACAGGGATATAAGTATCAGCAGTAAGACTACGTCTAAAACACAGGAGAAACGCATATTTAAAACTGCTCTGCTTTGTTTTCATTAACCTTTTGAAGTTGCGTCTATGTTTAGATTCAGTGAGTTAGAAACACGTTTGTTCTAAAAGTTACATTTCGATATTCCAGAGTGAATGGCAGTATAAACTGTAATGAGAAATATCTGGCTCTAAAAAAAAAACAGAGCTTTCTAGCAAAATGATTGTTAAATTGTACATTCAACTTACAGAGTTAAACTGATATGTGTGTGCAGCAGTTCAGATATTCTTTCTTTGGAGAACCTACAAACAGATATTTCCAGCCATATATAAGCATATAAGAATTAGCAGTAAGACCCTGTGTAAAACGCAAGAGAAACGTATATTTCAAACTTCACTGCTTTGTGTTCGTTCACATTAACAAGTTGATTCTATGTTTAGACTCAGCGAGTTAGAAACACGTTTCTTCTAAGATCTGCGTTTGGATATTCCAGAGTGAATGGGAGTATAGGCTGTAATGAGAAATATCTGGCTCTAAAACAAAAACGGAGCTATCTAGCAGAAGGGTTGTCAAGGTGTACAATCAACTTAATGACTTAAGCTGATGTGTGTGTGCAACAGTTCAGAAACCATTTCCTTGGAGAATCTAGAAACAGTTATTTCCAGCCCTATACATGCCAATAAGACTGCATGTAAAACACAGGAGAAACGTAGATTTCAAACGGCTCTGCTTTGTGTTCATTCACCTTAGGAAGTTGCATCTATGTTTAGATTCAGCGAGTTAGAAACACATTTCTTCTAAAAGCTGCGTTTGGGTATTCCAGAGTGAATGGGAGTATAGGCTGCAAGGAGAAATATCTATCTCTAAAACAAAAACGGAGCTATCTAGCAGAAAAGTTGTCAAGGTGTATGTTCAACTTACAGGGTTAATCTGATGTGTGTATGTAGCAGTTCTAAAACCCTTTCTTTGGAGAATGTATAAACAGATAATTCCAGCCATAAACAGGCATATAAGACTTAGCAGTAAGACTTCGTCTAAAACACAGGAGAAACATGTATTTCAAACTGCTCTGCTATGTCTTCGTTCACATTTAGAAGTTGTATCTATGTTTAGATCCTACGTGTTAGAAAGTCGTTTGTTCTAAAAGCTGCGCTTGGATATTCCAGAGTGAATGCGAGTAAAGGATGTAATGAGAAATATCTGGCTCTAAAACAAAAATGGAGCAATCTAGCAGAACGGTTGTGAAGGTGTACAATCAACTTGCAGAGTTAAACTGATGTGTGTGTGCAGCAGTTCAGAAAACCTTTCTTTGGAGAATCTACCAACAGATATTTCCAGCTGTATACAGGCATATTAGAATTAGCTGTAAGACTGCATGTAAAACACAGGAGAAACGTAGACTTCAAACTGCTCTGGTTTGTGTTCATTCACTTTAGGAAGTTGCATCTATGTTTAGATTCAGAGAGCTAGAAACACGTTTCTTCTAAAAGCTGGTTTGTATAATCCAGAGTGAATGGGAGTATAGGCTGTAATGAGAAATATCTGGTTGTAAAACAAAAACGCAGCTATCCAGCCGAACAATTGTCAAGGTGTTCAATCAACTTACAGAGTTAAACTGATGTGTGTCTACAGCCGTTCAGAATCCATTTGTTTGGAGAATCTAGAAACACTTATTTCCAGCCATATAAAGGCATACAAGAATTAGCAGTAAGACTGCGTGTAAAACAGAGGAGAAACGTAGATTTCAAAGTGCTCTGCTTTGTGTTCGTTCACCGTAGAAAGTGGCATCTAT
>NW_016108321.1:77893-79484 GCF_001604975.1 Cebus imitator
CTCTGGTCTGTGTTCATTCACCTTAGGAAGCTGCATCTACGTTTAGATTCAGCGAGTTAGAAACACGTTTCTTCTAAAAGCTGCGGTTAGGTATTCCAGAGTGAAATGGAGTATAGGCTGTAATGAGAAACATTTGGCTCTAAAACAAAAACGGAGCTATCTAGCAGAACGGTTGTCAAGGAGTACAATAAACTTAAAGAGGTAAACTGATGTGTATGTGCAGCAGTTAAGAAATCCTTCCTTTGGAGAATCTAGAAACAGACATTTCCAGTGATATACAGTTATGTGAGAATTATCGGATATATCGCGTCTAAAACACAGGTGAAACGTACCTTTCAAACTACTCTGCTGTGTTTTCGTTCAGCTGAGGTAGTTGCATCTATGTATATATTCAGAGAGTTAGAAACACGTTTCTTCTAAGAGCTGCGTTTCTGTATTCCAGAGCGAATGGGAGCATAGGGTGTAATGAGAAATATCTGGCTCTAAAACAAAAATGGAGGTATCAGGCCCAATGACTGTCACGGAGTATATTCAATGTACACAGGTAAACTGATGTATGGATGCAGCAGTTCAGAAACACTTTCTTTGGAGAATCTAGAAACAGAAATTTCCAGCCATATACAGGTATATAACAATTAACGGTAAGCTCGCGTCTAAAACACAGGTGAAACGTATCTTTCAAACTGCTCTACTGTGTGTTCTTTCCCCTTAGGAAGTTGCATCTATGTGTACATTCAGCCAGTTACAAATACGTTTCTTCTAAAAGCTGCGTTTGGATATTCCTGAGTGAATGGGAGTATTGGGTGTCACGAGAAAAGTCTGTCTCTAAAACAAAAACCGAGCTATCTAGAAGAATTATTGTCAACATGTATATTCAACTTACAGAGTTAAACTGATGTGTGAATGTAGTAGTTCAGAAACCCTTTCTGTGGAAAATCTAGAAACAGATATTTCCAGCCATATACAGGTATGTAAGAATTAGTGGTAAGATACGGTCTAAAACACAGGTGAAACGTATCTTTCAAACTGCTCTGCTGTGTGTTCGTTCACATTAGGAAGTTGCATCTATATTTCTATTCAGCCATTTAGAAACATGTTTCTTCTAAAAGCTGCATTTGGATATTCCTAAGTGAATGGGAGTATAGGGTGTAATGAGAAATATCTGGCTCTAAAACAAAAACGTAGCCATCTAGCAGAATGTCAAGGTGTATATTCAACTCACAGAGCTAAACTGATTTGTGAATGTAGCAGTTCAGAAATCTTTCCTTTTGAGAACCTAGAAACAGATATTTCCAGCCATATACAGGTATATAATAGTTAGAGGTAACATGGCGTCTAAAACACAGGTGAAACGTATGTTTGAAACTGCTCTGCTGTGTGTTCGTTCACCTTAGAAAGTTGCGCCTATGTATACATTCAGCCAGTTAGAAATATGTTTCTTCTAAAAGCTGATTTTGGATATTTCTAAGTGAATGGGAGTATAGGGTGTAATGAGTAATATCTGGCTCTAAAACAAAAACGTAGCCATCTAGCAGAGAGATTGCCAATGCGTATATTCAACTTACAGATTTAAAGTGATATGTCAATGTAG
>NW_016108321.1:83115-86806 GCF_001604975.1 Cebus imitator
TAAAACACAGGAGAGACGTATATTTGAAACTGCCCCGCTTTGTGTTCGTTCACCTTAGGAAGTTGCGTGTATGTTTACAATAAGCGAGTTAGAAACACTTTTCTATTAAAAGCTGCCTTTAATATTCCAGAGTGAATGGGAGCATAGGCTGTAATGAGAAATATCTGGCTCTAAAACACAAACGGAGCTTTCTAGTGGAACAATTGTCAAGGTGTACAATCAACTTACAGAGTTAAACTGACGTGCATGTGCAGCAGTTCAGAAACCATTTCTTTTGAGAATCTAGCAACAGATATTTCCAGCCATATACAGGCATGTAAGAATTAGCAGTAAGACTGCGTGTAAAACGCAGGAGAAACATAGATTTCAAACTGCTCTGCTTTGGGTTCATTCACCTAAGGAAGTTGTATCAATGTTTAGATTCAGCGAGTTAGAAACAGGTTTCTTCTAAAAGCTGCGTTTGGATATTCCAAAGTCAATGGGAGTATAGACTATAATGAGAAATATCTCTCTCTAAAGCAAAAACGCAGCTATCTAGCAGAACGGTTGTCAAGGTGTACAATCAACCTTCAGAGTTAAACTGATGTATGTTTGCAGAAGTTCAGAAACCCTTTCTTTGGAGAATCTACCAACAGATGTTTCCAGCCATATACAGGCATATGAGAATTAGCAGTAAGACTGCGTGTGAAACACAAGTGAAACGTAGATTTCAAACTGCTCTGCTTTGTGTTCGGTCCCCTAAGGAAGTTGCATCAATGTTTAGATTCAGCGAGTTAGAAACACGTTTCTTCCAAAACCTGGGTTTGATTATTCCAGAATGAAAGGGAATATAGGCTGTAATGAGAAATATATGGCTCTAAAACAAAAACGCAGCTATCTAGGAGGAAGGTGTTCAAGGTGT
The DNA here is from genome assembly GCF_001604975.1 of Cebus imitator. NCBI lineage: Eukaryota > Metazoa > Chordata > Mammalia > Primates > Cebidae > Cebus > Cebus imitator. Next base: position 84,017 of record NW_016108321.1, read on the forward strand.
AAAATCAATGTACAGAGTTAAACTGATGTGTGTGTGTAGCGGTTCAGAAACACTTTCTTTGGAGAATCTAGAAACAGATACTTCCAGCCGTATGCAGGCATATAAGAATTTGCAGCAAGACTGCGTGTAAAACACAGGAGAAACATAGATTTCAACCTCCTCTGCTTTGTGTTTGTTCACTTTAGGAAGTTGCATCTATGTTTAGATTCAGCGAGTTAGAAACTCGTTTCTTCTAAAAGCTGAGTTTGGATATTCCAGAATCAAAGGGAGTATAGAATGTAATGAGACATATCTGGCTGTAAAACAAAAACGGAGCCATCTAGCAGAACGGTTTTCAAGGTGTACAGTGAACTGACAGAGGTAAACTGATGTGTGTGTGCAGCAGTTGAGAAACCCTTTCTTTGGAGAATCTAGCAAGAGATATTTCCAGTCATATTCAGGCATAAAAGAACTGGCAGTAAGACTGCATGTACAATCAGGAGAAACGTAGATTTCAAACTGCTCTGTTTTGCGTTAGTTCACGTTAGGAAATCGCACCTACGTTTAGATTCAGCGAGTTAGAAACACGTTTCTTCTGAAAGCTGCGTTTGGATATTCCAGAGTGACAGGGATTATAGGCTGTAATGAGAAATATCTGGCTCTGAAAGAAAAAAGGAGGCATATAGCAGAACGGTTGTCAAGGTGTAAAATCAATGTACAGAGTTAAACTGATGTCTGTTTCAGGCAGTTCAGATACCATTTCACTGGAGAATCTAGCAACAGGTATTTCCAGACATATACAGCCATGTAAGAAGTAGCAATAAGACTGCGTTTAAAACACAGGGGATCTTTATTTTCCAACTGCTCTGCCTTGTGTTCATTCGCCTTAGAAAGTTGCATCTATGTTTAGATTCATCACGTTAGAAACACGTTTCTTATAAAAGCTGCGTTTGGATATTCCAGAGTTAATGGGAGTATAGGTTCCAATGAGAAATATCTTGCTCTAAAACAAAAACGCTGCTATCCAGCAGAACGGTTGTCAAGGCGTAAAATCAACTTACAGAGTTAAACAGATGTGTGTATGCAGCTGTTCAGAAACCCTTTCTTTCGAGAATCTAGAAACAGTTATTTCCAGCCATATGCAGGCATATAAGAAATAGCAGTAAGACTGTGCGTAAAACACAGGAGAAACGAAGATTTCAAACTGCTCTGCTTTGTGTTCGTTCACCTTAGGAATTGCCTCTATGTTTAGATTCAGCGAGTTAGAAACACGTTTCTTCTAAAAGCTGCATTTGGCTATTCCACAGTGAATGGGAGTATAGGCTGTAATGAGAAATATCTGGCTCTAAAACAAAAACGGAGCTATTCAGCAGATCAATTGTCAAGGTGTACAATCAACTTACAGAGTTAAACTGATGTGTGTGCGCAGCAGTTCAGAATCCCTTTCTTTGGAGAACCTAGTAACATATTTACAGCCACGTACAAGAATATAAGAATTAGCAGTAGACTGCGTGTAAAACTCAGAAGAAATATTCATTTCAAACTGCTCTGGTTTGTGTTCATTCACCTTAGGAAATTTCATCTATGTTTAGATTCAGCGAGTTAGAAACACGTTTCTTGTAAAAGCTTCGTTTGGATATTCCAGAGTGAATGGGAGTATAGGCTGTAATGAGAAATATCTGGCTCTAAAACAAAAACGGAGCTATCTAGCAGAACGATTTTCAAGGTGGACAATCAACTTACAGAGTTAAACGGATGTGTTTGAAGCAGTTCAGAAACCATTTCTTTGGAGAATCTAGAAACAGATATTTCCAGCCATATACAAGCATACAAGAATTGGCAGTAAGACTGCCTGTTAAAGAGAGGGGAAACGTAAATTTCAAACTGCTCTGCTTTGTGTTTATTTAACTTAAGAAGGTGCATCTATGTTTAGATTCAGCGAGTTAGAAACACGTTTCCTCTAAAAGCTGCGTGTGGATATTCCAGAGTGAAAGGGGGTATAAGCTGTAGTGAGAAATATCTGCCTCTAAAACAAAAATGCAGATATCTAGCAGAACTTTTGTCAAGGAGTATAATCAACCTACAGAGTTAAACTGATATGTTTGCACAGCAGTTCAGAATCCATTTCTTTGAAGAATCTAGTAAAAGATATTTACAGCCATATACAGGCATATAAGAATTACCAGTCGGACTGTGTGTAAAACACAGGAGAAACTCTCATTTCAAACTGCTCTACTTAGTGTTTGTTCACCATAGGAAGTTGCATCTATGTTTAGATTAAGCGAGTTAGAAACATGTTTCTTCTAAAAGCTGGGCTTGGATATTCCAGAGTGAATGGGAGTAAATGCTGTAATGAGAAATATCCGGCTCTAAAACAAAAATGCAGCTTACCAGCAGAACAATTGTCGAGGTGTACAATATACGTACAGAGTTAAACTGTTGTATTGTTCAGCAGTTCAGAAACCATTTCTTTGGAGAATCTAGTAACAGATATTTACAGCCATATTCAAGAATATAACATTTTTGGTGGATCCAAGATGGCCGTTTAGGAACAGCTCAGGAATGCAGCTCCCAGTGAAAGCACAGAGGGTGAGTGGACACCGTGTTTTTATTGCCCACAGACTAGAAAATTCCCGGGCAGAGGTGCTCCACGGTCGCCAGCGCGGCTGTGCCGGCCAGCGCCGGCCAGCGCCGCTGCTTTGCCCCGCGCGGCTGCTGTGTCGGCGCCCCGGAGCCGAGGTTCTCCGTACAAAATACACTGGTCCGGGGGCCCTTTAGGCTAGCGATTGGAGCCACGGGAAGTCGCCCATA
>NW_016108321.1:91872-94791 GCF_001604975.1 Cebus imitator
AAGTTGCATCTATGTTTAGATTCAGCGAGTTAGAAACATGTTTCTTCTAAAAGTGTGTTTGGATATTCCAGAGTGAATGGGAGTAAAGGCTGTAATGAGAAATATCTGGCTGTAAAACAAAAACACAGTTATCTAGCCGAACGTTTGTCAAGGTGTACAATCATCTTATACAGTTAAACCTACATATGTGTGCATAAGTTCACAAATCCTTTCGTTGGAGAATCTAGAAACAGATATTTCCAGCAATATAAAGGCATATAAGAATTAGCAGTAAGACGGCGTGTAAAGCAAAGGAGAAACGTAGATTTCAAACTGCTTTGCTTTGTCTTCTTACACCTTAGGAAGTTGCATCTATGTTTAGATACAGCAAGTTAGAAACACGTTTCTTCTAAAAGCTGCGTTTCAATATTCCTGAGTGAATGGGATTACAGGCTGTAATGAAAAAAATCTGGCTGTAAAACAAAAATGAAGCTATCCAGCTGAACAATTGTCAAGGTGTACAATGAACTTACAGAGTTAAACTGATGTGTGTATGCAGCCGTTCAAAAGCTATTTGTTTGGAGAATCCAGAAACAGATATTTCCAGCCACATACAGGCATATAAGAATTAGCAGTAAGACTGCGTGTAAAACACAGGAGAAACGTAGATTTCAAACTACTCTGCTTTGTGTTAATTCACCTTAGGAAGTTGCATCTATGTTTAGATTCACGAGTTAGAAACACTTTTCTTCTAAATGCTGCATTTGGATATTCCAGAGTGAATGGGAGTATAGGCTGTAATGAGAAATATCTGGCTCTAAAACCAAAACAGAGCTGTTGAATCTCTTTTTAGATTCAGTGAGTTAGAAACACGTTTCTTCTAAAAGCTGCATTGGGATATTCCAGAGTGAAAGGGAGTATAAGCTGTAATGAGAAACATCTGGCTCTGAAAGAAAACCGGAGCTATCTAGCAGAATGGTTGTCAAGGTGTACAATCCACTTACAGAGTTAAACTGATGTCTGTGTGAAGCAGTTGAGATATCCTTTCCTTGGGGAATCTAGCAACAGATATTTCCAGTCATATACAGGCATATAAGAAGTAGCAGTAAGACTGCATGTAAAACACAGGAGAAATTTAGATTTCAAACTGCTCTGCTTTGTCTTTGTTCAACTAAGGAAGTTGCACCTATGGTTAGATTCAGTGAGTTAGAAACAAGTTTCTTCTAAAAGCTGGGTTTGGATATTCCTGAGTGACTGATAGTATAGGCTGTAATGGGAAATATCTGGCTCTAAAACAAAAACGAAAATATCTAGCAGAACGGTTGTCAACATGTAAAATCAACTTACAGAGTTAAACTGATATGTGTGTGCAGAAGTTAAGAAACCCTTATAAGAAACCCTTTCTTTGGAGAATCTAGAAACAAATATTTCCTGACATATGCAGGCCTAAAAGAATTAGTGGTAAGACTGCCTGTAAAACACAGGAGAAACGTAGATTTCAAGCTTCTCTGCTTTGCATTCGTTCAGCTAAGGAAGTTGCATATATGTTTAGATTAAGCGAGGTAGAAACTCCTTTCTTCTAAAGCTGCATTTGGATATTCCAGAGCAAATGGGATTATAGGCTGTAATGAGAAATAAGTGGCTCTGAAAGAAAAATGAAGTTATCTAGCCAATGGTTGGCAAGGTGTACAATCAACTTACAGAGTTAAACTGATGTCTGTGTACAGCAGTTCAGATACCCTTTCCTTGGAGAATCTAGCAACAGATATTTCCAACCATATACAGGCATATAAGAAGTAGCAGTAAGACTGCGTGTAAAACACAGGAGAAACGTGGATTTAAAACTGCTCTGCTTTGTGTTCATTCACCTAAGTCTGTTCCATTTATGTTTAGATTCAGCGAGTTACAAACACGTTTCTTCTAAAAGCTGCATTTGGATATTCCAGAGTGAAAGTGAGGATAGGTTGTAATGAGAAATATCTGGATCTAAAACAAATATGGAGCTATCTAGCAGAACAATTGTCAAGGTGTACAATCAACTTACAGAGTTGAACTGATGTGTGTGTGTGCAGCAGTTCAGAAACCCATTCTGTGGAGAATCTAGCAACAGATACTTCCCGCGAGATACAGGCATATAAGAAGTAGCAGTAAGACTGCCTATAAAACACAGGAAAAACGTAGATTTCAACCTTCTCTGCTTTGCATTCATTCACCTAAGGCTGTTCCATTTATGCTTAGATTCAGCGAGTTAGAAACACGTTTCTTCTAAAAGCTGGTTTTGGATATAACTGAGTGAATGATAGTATAGGCTGTAATGAGAAATATCTGGCTCTAAAACAAAAAAGGAGCTATATAGAAAACAGTTGTCAAGGTGTACCATCAACTTACAGAGTAAAACTGATGTGTGTGTACAGCTGTTCAGAAACCCTTTTTTCAGAGAATCTAGAAACAGATAATTCCAGCCATATGCAGGCATATAAGAATTAGCAGTAAGACTGCGTATAAATCACAGGAGAAACGTAGATTTCAAACTGAACTGCTTTGTGTTCATTCACGTTAGGAGTTTGCATCTATGTTTAGATTCAGCGAGTTACAAACACGTTTCTTCTGAAAGCTGTGTTTGGATATTCCATAGTGAAAGGGAGTATAGGGTGTAATGCAAAATATCTGTCTCTAAAACAACAACGCAGCTATCTAGCAGAACAGTTGTCAAGGTTAACAATCAACTTTCAGAGTTAAACTGATGTGTGTGTGCAGAAGTTAAGAAACACTTCTTTGTTCTCCACATCCTCTCCAGCATCTGCTGTCTCCAGATTTTTTAATGTTTGCCATTCTTACCGGCGTGAGATGGTATCTCAATGTAGTTTTGATTTGCATTTCTCTTATGACCAGTGATGATGAGCATTTTTTCATATGTTTGTTGGCCTCACGTATGTCTTC
>NW_016108321.1:96471-100568 GCF_001604975.1 Cebus imitator
GGGAGGAAGGCAGCAAATCACACTGCCATGTGTGTTCCTATGCAACAATTTTGCATGTTCTTCACATGTACCCCCAAACCTAAAATACAATAAAATAAATAAATGGGAAAAAAAATAAAAAAATAAAAAAATAAAAAAGAAACCCTTCTTTGGAGAATCTACCAAAAGATATTTCCAACGATATACAGGCCTAAAAGAATTAGCAGTAAGACTGTGTGTAAAACACAGGAGAAACGTAGATTTAAAACTGCTCTGCTTTGTGTTTGTTCACGTTAGGAAGTGGCATCTATGTTTAGATTCAGCGAGTTAGAAACATATTTCTACTAAAAGCTGCATTTGGATATTCCAGAGTGAATGGGACTGTAGGCAGTAATGAGAAATATCTGGCTCTAAAACAAAAGCTCAGCTATCTAGCAGAAAGGTTGTCAAGGTGTAAAATCAACTTACAGAGTTAAACTGATGTGTGTGTGCAGCCGTTTAGAAACGCTTTCTTTGGAGAATCTAGAAACAGCATTTCCAGCCACATGCAGGCACATAACAATTAGCAGTGAGACTGTGTGTAAAACACAGGAGAAACATAGATTTCAAACTGCTCTGCTTTGTTTTCATTCACTTTAGGAAGTTCCATCTATGTTTAGATTCAGCGAGTTAGAAACTCGTTTCTTCTAAAAGCTGCGTTTGGATATTCCAGAGTGAATGAGACTATAGGCTGTAGTGAAAAACATCTGGCTCTGAAAGAAAAATGGAGGTATCTAGCAGAATGGTTGTCAAGGTGTACAATCATCTTACAGAGTTAAAATGATGTCTGTGTGCAGCAGTTCAGATACTATTTCCTTGGAGAATCTAGCAACAGATATTTCCAGCCATATACAGGCATATAAGAAGTAGCAGTAAGACTGCGTTCAAAACACAGAAGAAACGCCTATTTCAAACTGCTCTGCTTTGTGTTCATTCACCTAAGGAAGTTGCACTTATGTTTAGATTCAGCGAGTTAGAAACACGTTTCTTCTAAAAGCTGGGTTTGCATATTCCAGAGTGCATGCGAGTATTGGCTGTAATGAGAAATATCTCACTCTAAAACAAAAATGCAGCTATCTAGCAGAATGGTTGTCAACGTGTAAAATCGACTTACAGAGTTAAACTGATGTGTGTGTACAGCAGTTCGGAAACCCTTTCTTCAGAGAATCAAGAAACAGAAATTTCCAGCCATATGCAGGCAAATAAGAATTAGCAGTAAGACTGCTTTTAAAACAGAGGAGAAACGTAGATTTCAATTCTGCTCTGCTTTGTGTTCGTTCCGTTTAGGAGTTTGCATCTATATTTGGATTCAGAGAGTTAGAAACACGTTTCTTCTAAAAGCTGCGTTTGGATATTCCTAAGTGAATGGCAGTATAGGCGGTAATGAGAAATATCTGGCTCTAAAACAAAAACGGAGCTATCTAGCCGAATGATTGTCAAGGTGTCTATTGAACTTACAAACATAAACTGATGAGTGAATATAGCAGTTCAGAAACCCTTTCTTTGGAGAATCTAGAAACAGATATTTGCAACCATCTACAGGTATATAAGAATTAGCGGTTACATCACGTCTAAAACAGAGGTGAAATATATATTTCATACTGCTCTGCTGTGTGTTCGTTCACCTTAGGACGTTGCATCTATGTGGACATTCCGCCATTTAGAAACACGTATCTTCTGAAAGCTGCGTTTGGATATTCCTGAGTGAATGGGAGTTTAGGGTGTAATTAGAAATATCTGGCTTTTAAACAAAAACGGAGCTATGTAGCAGAATGATTCTCAAGGTGTATTTTCCACTTACAGAGTTAAATTGTTGTGTGAATGCAGCAGTTCAGAAACCCTTTCTTTGGATAATCTAGAAACAGATATTTCCAGCCACATACAGGTATATGAAAATTAGCAGTAAGATAGCGTGTAAAACACAGGTGAAACGTATCTTTCAAACTGATTTGCTGTGTGTTCTTTCACCTTAGGAAGTTCCATCTAATTTTTGATTCAACGACTTAGAAACACGTTTCTTCTAAAAGTTGCGTTTGGATATTCCTGAGTGAATGGGAGTATAGGGTGTAATGAGAAATATCTGGCTCTAAAACAAAAACGTAGCCATCTAGCAGAGAGATTGCCAATGCGTATATTCAACTTACAGATTTAAAGTGATATGTCAATGTAGCAGTTCAGAAACCCTTTCTTTGGAGAATCTAGAACGTCTAAAACACAGGTGAAACGTATCTTTCAAACTGGTCTGCTGTGTGTTTTTTCACCTTAGGAAGTTGCATCTATGTTTACATTCAGCCGGTTGGAAACACGTTTCTTCTGTAAGCTGCTTGTGGATATTCCTTAGTGAATGCGAGTATAGGGTGTAATGAGAAATACCTGGCTTTAAGACAAAAATGGAGGTATCTAGAGGAATGATTGTCAAGATGTATATTCAACATACAGAATTTAACTGATGTGTGAATGTAGCAGTTCAGAAACCCTTTCCTTGGAGAATCTAGAAACAGATATTTCCAGCCATATTAAGGTATATAATAATTAGCGTTAAGATTGCGTCTAATACAAAGGTGAAACGGATATTTCAAACTGCTCTTCTGTGTGTTCGTTCACCTTAGGAAGTTGCATCTATATTTACATGCAGCAAGTTGGAAAGACGTTTCTTCTAAAAGCTGCGTTTGAAAATTCCTGAGTGAATGGGAATATAGGGTGTAATGAGAGATATCTGGCTCTCAAACAAAAATGGAGATATCTAGCAGAATGATTGTCAAGATGTATATTCAACATACAGAATTTAACTGATGTGTGAATGTAGCAGTTCAGAAACCCTTTCTTTGGAGAATCTAGAAACGAATATTTCCAGCTGTATACAGGCATATAAGCATTAGCTGTAAGACTGCGTCTAAAAGACAGGAGAAACGTATATTTCAAACTGCCCTGCTGTGTCTTCATTCACCTTTTGAAGTTGCATCTGTGTTTAGATTCAGCGAGTTAGAAACACGTTTCTTCTAAAAGCTGCATTTGGATATTCCAGAGTGAACGGGAGTATATGCTCTAATGAGAAATATCTGGCTCAAAAACAAAAAACAGAGCTTTCTAGCAGAATGGTTGTCAACGTGTACTTTCAACTTACAGAGATAAACTGATGTGTGTATGTGGCAGTTCAGAAACCCTTTCTATTTAGAATCTAGAAACGGATATTTCCAGCCATATACAGGCATAAGAATTAGCAGTAATACTGCATCTAAAACACAGGAGAAATGTATATTTCCACATGCTGACTCTGTGTTCGATGACCTTAGGAAGTTTCATCTTTGTTTATAATCAGCGAGTTACACAAACGTTTCTTCTAAAAGCTGCGTTTGGATATTCCAGAGTGCATGGGAGTATATGTTGTAATGAGAAATACTTGGCTCTAAGAAAAAAATGGAGCTGTCCAGCAGAATGGTTGTCAAGGTGTATTTTCAACTTACAGAGTTAAAGTGATGTGTGTATACATCAGTTGAGAAACCCTTTCTTTGGTAAATGTATAAACGGATATTTCCAGCCATACACAGGCATATAAGTATTAGCCATAAGTCTGCGTCTAAAACACAGGAGAAACGTATATTTCAAACTGCTCTACTGTGTCTTCATTCACCTTTTGTAGTTGCATCTGTGTTTAGATTCAGCAAGTTAGAAACACGTTTCTTCTAAAAGCTGCGTTTGGATATTCCAGAGTGAATGGGAGTATAAGCTGTAATGAGAAATATTTGGCTCTAAATCTAAAACAGAGCTTTCTAGCAGAATGGTTGTCAAGGTGTACATTCAACTTACAGAGTTAAACTGATGCGTGTATGTAGCAGTTCAGAAACACTTTCTATTTAGAATCTAGAAACGGATATTTGCAGCCATATACAGGCATATAAGAATTATCAGTAAGACTTCCTATAAACAGGAGAAACGTATATTTCAAACTGCTCTACTGTCTGATCGTTCATCTTAGGAAGTTAAATCTATGTCTAGATTCAGCGAGTTCGAAACACTTTTCTTCTACAGGCTGCGATTGGATATTCCAGAGTGAATAGGAGTACACACTGTAATGAGAA
>NW_016108322.1:0-1536 GCF_001604975.1 Cebus imitator
TATTCCAAATACATCTTAGGTGTGCATTATGCAGAAAATCAGAGAATTAATATTTAAAAATCAAGCTTACAAAAATTTAGTCAAAACTAAAATTTTAACCATACAATACGTATTGTATATTTTGAGTACAATAAATTTAAGGTGTTTTCCAAATCTATGTTTCTGTGATCCATGGCATTTTAGAACATTGTTTCAATTATGCTTGATAAAGGAATGGATTGTTTTTGGCAATCTTGAGTCTCTATAGCACAATTTTGAGTTTTAGAATCATTCATGAAGTTAAACATGATAAATAATAAATAATCTGGCTCTTTTGGACTTAATTACTATAGCGGTCCAGAGTGGCTATGTTTTCTGGGCCAATGAGAAATATTCATAATATAAAGTCTTAATTCTGGTAATTTCTATTTTGCAATTCAGATAAAAACTTTAAGGATGGGTGTTGTAGTGGGCAGAATAATGGCCCTCCAAAGAGTTACTATTGTGTCCTCATACATGGAGCTATGAATATATTCTATTATATGGCAAAGGGAAATTAAAGGCATAGATGGAAATTCAGGTTGATTTTCACCTAACCTTCCACTAAAGAGATTATCCTGGAAATATGCAGTGAGCTCTATGTAATCACAAGGACCCTGTTGTAATAGGGAAAGAGAAGGTGCGCTTAAAGATCGTATGTTGCTGGTTGTCAAGGTGGATACCATAAGTCAAGGAATGCAGATGGCCTACAGGACTTGAAAAAAAATATTTTCCCTAGTGCCTCCAAAAGGAATGTAACTCTGTTATTTATTTTAGCCCAGTGAGACCCTTTTTGGACTTCTGATCTGTAGAAGTTTAAGATAAGATGTTTGTGTTGTTTTAAACCACTAAAAAAGCTTCTGGTAATTTTCACAGCAGCAAATATGACATAGTCCATATAACACAAAGGATTTTCAATGCTTAGGCTAAAGTTTCTCTCTTCAAAGATAATGTTCTGGATTGGTGTATTTAAATTTTAGCCACCATTTATTTGGGCTGATATATGTAAGTACCTTTCTAAGTGCTTCACATATTTTGTTTCATTTCTTTTTTTCCTCAATCAGGTCAGTTATTATTATTCCCTTTATAGATAAAGAGACTGATCCTAGAAGAGGTGAATTAATTTGTCTGTCTTCAAAAAGTGAAATAGAGTTCAGTCTAAAAGATCCTAAGTGTTAAATTATCTGTCATCTTCATTAGTGCAAATAGCTTATATGTGACGTACAAATACTTAAAACAAGTAAGTTTTTTTGGAGGGAGAGGGTAAAATGTTCTTAAGAGTATGAAGATTAGAGAAGATAATAAGAGAAATTTGTGTTATGAAAAGTTTGCCTGAATCATTTATAATTTAGTAATGTGGGTAGATTTCTAAAGAGACCGTTTACCTGTTTCCTGGTGTGCTAGTACTGAGAGATATATTTCAAATGAATTGAAAGTTGTACCCTTTCTAGCATCATACTAATGTTGGCATGTTGTTATACATTTAAGAGAAGATGTTTATATTAATTCAAGTTATGA
>NW_016108322.1:3164-5328 GCF_001604975.1 Cebus imitator
TAGATAGCAGAATAGAACATCTGCTTTCTTAATCTAGAGGGAGTTAAAATCAAAGTTTTGAGCCATTAAAATAGCAGGGTTGGGAATCCTGATTGAACTTGATGGCAGATGAGCAAGTGCCAAAATATTAATTTTCCTAAAGCTGCCTAGATCACTAGCTTGAGTGGTTTTGGACTGTTTTAACATCAGAGTGGGTTTGTTATGAATCAGGTGAAACCCTAAACGTGTTCATCTTTATTTATAGGTTCTATGCCATTTAAATTTATGTAGTAACCTTCTAAGAAAGAAGATTTGAGAAAGTTAAGTTTAGTAACTTCAGTGAGCAAGTATATTCACTCACTGACATGAACTTTTAATCATTTTCTGTTAATGGCAATGTGATTGGGATCCAAGAAAATGAATCCCGTCTACCACTCACATTATCTCACATTATCTTGACTGAAGTCAGGTGAGTAAGTGTCATGCATTACATTTGGTGCTCTGATGTGTATAGCTCTCTGGTTTGATTTCTAATCCGCAAAACTAATTGATGTGGCAATATGATGCACTGAGAGCTTAGCTGGCTGACAGAAAAATGGGGTGCACAATGCATAGACAGTCCTCTGAAATCCAGTTTAATGAAAGATAGTGTTTAAGGTTCCCTGAAAGAATTACAGCCTGGTAAGAATACTGCTATAAAAGCAGCAAAACATGGACAACAGAGATTTTAGCCTGGAATGCTTTTATATGCCAATTTAATGTTTGCGATTATGCTGCACAGATTCAGTCCTTCATAAAACCGTGTCTACGTGTTCTCATTGTTCCACACCCACTTATGAATGAGAATATGCAGTGTTTGGTTTTCTGTTCTTTGCTGAGAATGATGGTTTCCAGCTTCATCCATGTCCCTGCAAAGGACATGAACTCATCCTTTTTTATTGCTGCATAGTATTCCATGGCATATATGTGCCACATTTTCTTTATCCAAAACCCATGGAAACTTTTAATAATCTGGTAGCCTTGTAAATGCTTTCTTCAGAAATTAACTTTGGGGACTTTGGCATTTATTTTCTCATAACAAGGGTGAATCGATTATTGAATGGTTGAAAGCACACAATGCATATTGATCTGGTCGTGCATAGCTGCTCTCTCCCAGCAGGCACCTTGCACCTGCAACATATTTTTAAATAGGATTACTATTCATGAAATTACAATGACCTGGAGCACTGGTCAAATAATATAAAAAACTGCCTTGACTCATTGCGGTTTGAAGCATTGCCATGGACTCTTAGCGGCTTGCTTTCCCTAGTGGGAGTTGATCTGAAGGATATATGTGGATGACTGACTGCTTCAATGGCTAAAATTTAGTCAAGCAAACCCCCAAATTTTGTACCTATAACTGAAATTTAAACATGGCCAAAATTTTGTATTATAATTACTTTTTAAAGGAATCCTTATTAAACGATGTGTATTTTTTTAGTCAAAATCACTTATATTTTGTGTAGCAATCTATGGGCTACTACTCATCAAAGAGATTACAGTTTAACTTAATTACATGTTGCAATGCTGGTGTGTACACAAACCTGTATCCTTTCTATGAAACAGACCATGTTTTGTAATTATACTATATAAAGCAATCTTTCATAAATCAGTGAGAATGCCTGTGTGGCTGAGGTGAGAGGATCACTTGAGGCCAGGAGTTCGAGACCAGCCTGAGCCATATAGCAAGACCCCGTCTCTACAAAAAAATTTTAAAAATTAGCCAGGTGTGTTGTTGCATGCCTGTAGACCTAGCTATTCAGAAGGCTGAGGGTCACTTGAGCTCAGAAGTTAGAGGCTGCAGTGAGCTATGATCTTGTCACTGTACTCTAGCCTGGAAGACAAAGCAAGACCCTGTATCAAAAAATGAATTAAATCAATAAATCAGTCCATCAGCAGGAAGAAAGTAACTATCTCCCTTGATTTTATTAGCTAAGGGGGCTTTTTTCTGTTTTCTTTTTAAGGCAGAGAGAGAGTATAGGAAATCACCTTAGAATTCTCAGAGTATATAAAAAGTATATGAATTAAATGATTGTAGGAAAGTAGGAAGAGGTATGATGTGGACATACTAACATTTACCCAAAAGTTACATGTTATTCATGTAGTCATTCTTGACACCCGGAAAGATTGTATAAATACTTGTTAT
>NW_016108322.1:5843-13105 GCF_001604975.1 Cebus imitator
TATGTCTAACTAAACTATTGCAACTGTTTAGAAACTGAGACTTCGGTTAAGCCCTTAGGGCTCAGGGATTGAAGAGCTACCAGCTTAGAGTCCTTCATACCACATTAGCGGCCTTTCTACCCAGGCATGGCCTCACTATTTCCATGTTGTCTCTGTATCCTTACTATTTCTCTACACTCAGAATGAACCTCAGTTTCTTCTGGAGTGTTATATAGGAACTTTTGCAATCATCTCATCATCCTGTGTAAAGTGGCAACTTCTCCCTCCAGTGCTGCAGGTATTCCCTGTCAAGTCTCCTTGCTTAGATTTCCTCCACAGGACTTATTTGACATATTATACATTTAATTATATATTTATTTATTGTTGGTTTCCTTCCATTTGAATGTAAGCTTCTTGAGGGCAGGGACTTTAGGTACTGCTGTTTCTCTTGTGCCCAGACATCACATATGAGTGCTAAGTAAATATTAGTTCAGTGACTAAATGAATAAAGGGCAGAGTTTTGAGGACTAAGAATCTTAGTCTCATAGCAATCTCGTGTGTGCTGAGATTAGGAACATTCATTAACAGTGAGATTGCCCCAGCTGTAATTCATGGGTCTTCAAGGAAGATATAAAAATGAGAGACCAAACTGGGTCCCTGGGATTTACAAAAATGCTGACAATTTTAGTTTACATAGTTTCACGCTTGTAATCATTGACCCGTTTTGATAATTATTTTTGGAGACACAAGGAGAGGCAGCTCCATGGGCCTGAGGTCCCCGGGGAGGGGGTCGCCAGGTACAGCTCCTCCTCCCTGAGCTGTCACCTGTGTCCCCTCCTTGGCTGTCCTCTCCTTATCCTTACAGCCTGGTCTCCAGGTATGGCGCTGACAGTGGATGTGGCCAGGCCGGCTCCCTGGGGCTTCCGTATCACAAGGGGCAGGGATTTTCACACCCTATCACGGTGACCAAGGTGGCTGAGCCGGGCAAAGCCAAGGCTGCTGACCTCCAGCCTGGATACGTCATCGTGGCCATCAACCGGGAAAGCGCGGAGGGAATGCTGCACGCCGAGACCCAGAGCAAGATCCGCCAGAGCCGCTCACCCCTGCGGGGGCAGCGGACGGTCTCAGGCTGCATCTCCAGGGCAGACCAATGGGGACGGCTCCTTGGAAGCGTTGGCGACTCGCTTCCAGGGCTCCGTGAGGACACACACTGAGAGTCAGTCCCCCTAAAGGTCCTCCTACTCCAGCCCAGCCTCCCTCAGCCCGAGGGCCGGCAGCCCCTGCCCCCCGCCACCCGCCAGCAGCCCCCTCGCTGGAGAGGCGGCCGCCAGCCGCAGTTTCCAGAGTGTTTCGTGTTCCCCAGGCCGCCCCGCCGCTGACTGCCTGTCCCGGAAGCCAAGTCGGCGGTGCAGGTGCTGCCGCCTTCCCCGGCCCTGGCCGTTGTTCCTCCAGGCCCAGCGTGAGCTCGGAAGGGGGCAGCCTCCTCCTGGACGAAGACTCGGAAGTCTTCAAGATGCTGCAGGAAAATCGTGAGGGACGGGCGGCCCCCCGACAGTCCAGCTCCTTTCGGCTCTTGCAGGTAGCCCTGGAGGCTGAGGAGAAAGGTGGCATGCCAGCCTTCCTGCCCAGCTTGCTGGGCCCTCAGTCCTCCCTGCCCGCCTCCAGGGCCCTGGCCGCCCCGCCAAGCTCCACACCTGTGAGAAGTGCAGCACCAGCATCGCGAACCAGGCCGTGCGCATCCAGGAGGGCTGGTACCGCCACCCCGGCTGCTGCACCTGCCCGACTGTGGGCTGAACCTGAAGATGCGTGGACACTTCTGGGTGGGCCAGGAGCTGTACTGTGAGAAGCTCGCCCGCCAGCGCTACTCCGCACCCACTACCCTCAGCTCTGGGGCCTGAGCCCGCCAAGCCCTCAACCTGCTGCACTGCTGGGCCAGGGTCATGCCCATACAAGTTGGCATGGCAGGTGCAATGGTGGGCGGTTGCTCTTAGGTGAGCTAAGTTTGGGGACCTGAGGCCCCTTTATCTTCACTGGGTGGGACAAGGTCTGGGACCCGTCTTGGGCTGTGGGAGCCTCACCCTCACCCTGTCAGGACCCTCTCCCCTGCAGGACTGGCACTGTGCTAGTCTGAGGTGGCCGCTGCCTTTGATCAACCTTTGTGTGCCAGGGTGTAAGCAGGGTGGAACACAGAAGTGGGAAAGAGATGGGTGGGCCAGGGGCTAATGGTGTCACTGCGTAAAGTTTTTGACATATGAGCTCTATAAATGTATGAATATGGACAAAAAACAAACAAAAATATCTGAGGAATTTCGAGATATTGCTGAGGGGAAAAAAATGACCTTTTCTTGAAATGTAACTTGAAAACAAAATAAAATGTGAAACATAAAAAATAATAATATATATATTTTTACTTTCATAAAAGATGAAGAACATGGATTTCCAGTTTATTTCCTTGGCGACTTGGTCATACAAGCAAACATGGCAAAACCATCTCAGAACCCAAAGGACCAGCACACGGATGAACCAAATGTGAGGAGAGGAGCTGTGATATTCTGGGTGGAGAGAATCACAAGGGGAATTTGGCACAGCGCTGCTAGATACTGTGGGGTTTCAATCAACCTTTTCATTCCCAAGCTGTACACACAACTCTCTGTTTCTTGTTACACGCCTGCCTGCTCCATGCTGAAGGAGACTTCGGGGTCTTGTAGCTGAGCAGAATGTCTGTAATACAGGTAGAGGGATAGCAAGAGGAGTTTAAGTGCCGGCTGCCATCACTCAGGTCTGGGTGCTCATGACCTCCCAGGCTTGCCCCATATTCCTCATTTTCCCCATCCTGAAACTGCTGGCTGCCCATGAGCAAAGACTGGCTGAGAACTGCATCTGACATCTGGGAAGAACTAAGTGCTTTCCCAGCCACAAGACTCATTCCTGGCAAGTTATCCAGCTGTACATAAGCATCGTCGCTGTTCTGGATCGTGTGGTGTCTCTGGAGGGCCCCGGGCCTGTGGTGCTCCTGGACAGAGGGGCGTGCTGGGTACCCGAGCCCGTTGTGATCCTGCAGCTCCACTGCTTGTCCTGGAGAACTTGTATCCATGCAGTTCCCTATGACAGACTCTCTGCTGGGCACCCTATTTTTACTGAATGCAGCAGTTGGTTGATGTCCACAGGGATGTATCCCCAGTTCCTGGGTGTGACTCACAGTTCCTAGCAAAGATTCGGGGTCCCCAGGTCCACCGGTACTCAAGAGCAGAGGGCTGTCATGGCAACCTTTGGTCAATGTACTTGCACTCTTACTGTCTGGGAAGCCATCCTTGGCCCCCTCACACGAGCAGTCCTCCTCCATGCTCCCTGAATGCATCACTGCCGGCTGATGAACCATGGGGCAGGGTGGCTGAGGAAGCCTGAGATACATTCTTGTGCCCTGATTTGTAGCAGATGCTGGGGGCTGGTGTGATGGTGGTAAGAGTCAGCATTTTGATAAGATAAAGCCTGGCACTCTGTCCTGCTCTGTCCCCCAAGGCTGGGAGCCAGACTCCCTGCATCCCCTTGGTTCATGTGCCTGAACAGTTCCTGGTATTCTTGCTGTTGCTGCTGCTGCTGCCGTTGTTGCTGCCCCTTTTAATGAGCTGTGCAAACTCTGCTGGGGGCAGCAGGATGTCCGAGTGTCCAGTGAGCAAATGCCATGGAGAGAGCAGTCCTTGAAGGATGTGGGGTACCTGCAGGTGTCTTGTATAGTCTAGTGGCATGAGGGACAGCAGGGCTTGCTGTAGTGCTGATACAGTATAGTGTGGCGGCTGCTGATGTGCACTGGGAAGGAAGCTGGGGAATCGGTCAAGTGGAGAGACTTTCAGGGCTTGGGTTGGAGAGAACCCCAGTCCTGTTGAAGGGCTGTAGGTGCTGGGGCAACCCCAGGACTGGTCTGAGAACAGATGGGAGTGTAAATGCGCCTGGTTGTAGTTAGCAGGGGAGAACTGATTCACATTCAAGCTGTGAGCCTCTGCACTGTCAGCACTCAGCTGCTTGGACAAGGGACGGTGCCCATAGCTGAAGGTGGCCATCAGGTTGGTACGGTGCTGCATCTGCATCTGACTGGCACTGGGGCTGATGGAGATGCCCTGCCCACTGGATTTTGCAGCCGTGCCTGGCATGTCGCTGAGCATGTCAACAGGCTCTTGGATGGTGACCTGCTGTGATTGGGCAGGCTGCTGCATGCCCAAGCAGGTTAGTGCCACGTTGGGAGGAGAGGAACAGTTCTCAGGCTGCTGCTGGAAGATTGCACTGCTGGACGGTAAGCCTTGAAACTGGGAGGGAGATGCAGCACCGTGAGGCTGGATCATGGCACTGCTCATCGCGGGAGGACTATTACTGGGCTGCCTGAAGAGATGGTTGTTGGGGTGGTTGGGGGTGGGCTTGAAGGCTGAATCCTTAACCTCTGGAGCTGATGGGTGAGGGGGCTGGCTGATTTTCACTTGCAGCCTGAAGAGGTGAAGATGGCGGAGGAGGACAGATAGAGTCTTGAATTTGTTGCTGGAGAATTTGATGGTGCTGCTCCTGCTGGTATAATATATGCTGCTGCTGGGTCTTCTCCAGGATTCTTTCATCAATCTGCACCCCGTACATCTTCTGCAGCTGCTCAAACTCCTGCTGCAACTGTTTGATGCTGCTGCTGTTGCCCATTTTTTCCAGGTGAGCTTTGAAGGTCTGGATACTCACAGCCCCATCTGAGAACCAGCGCACAAGGAGGAAACGCTCCATAAGGAGGCTCGGAGTGTGGGAGTCCTTGTAGGTAGAGCTCTGCACAGCTTCCTGATCTGGCTCCCCATCTGAGCTCTCCTCGTCCACAGGGGTAACTGCTGGCACTGCTAGTGTCATGGTGACAAGCAGAGAGGGTCCCCGTGGGTGCTTCAGCAGCTGCTGGGCATGCAGCTGGATGTTGGCTCCTCCGTCTGATGCTCTCCGGCCAAGGGGGACCATTCCATTCAACAACTGTAGCGTGGGTGGCTGTAGGAGAGACCACTCCTTGTGCTCAAGTTGCCCGGTTGCTTGTAAATTTTGCATAGGCAACAGGTTATGCATGAAATTCATGTTAGGGGCCACCTGCAGGAGTGGAGCCTGTGGGTTGACTCCAGGAAAGCCAGGTAGGAGCTTCGGCAGATCTTCCATAACTTCCATGCATGGGTCAGCCACACCCACTGTGTGCTGCCTCATGGACAAATAGCACACCAATGCTTCAGGGGAAGGCTCTTCACCCTCATCACTGTCCAAATTCAGTATCCCATCTGGTTCCACAATTTGGTTCTCTACATTGATCAGCTGCACTGGGGAATGCTGATATTCATAGCGGTACCTGCCTGCTCCACCTGGATATTGACTGGTGCTTGAAAGGCCATGGCTCGGGGCATGCTAGGAATAGGAAGTGCTCCAAGACGCAGGGTTTTATGTCTCTTACGTCGATCACAGAGCAGGCTGTAAATTGCACTGCAGTGATCATAGGCATCAGATTTTAATGACTGCAGTGTCTGCTCTTTGTCCAGTCCTATGTCCTCCATGGCCAAGAGGACATCCTCATTCAGGGGGTCCACCTGTCTTTCTTCCTTTAGTTGTTGGCATTCAGCTATTATCCTATCAAAGTTGGGATTGGGGTCCCCTAGCTTCATCCACTTGTGTTTGCAGATCTGCTCCATGGAGAGGCGCTTATTGGGGTCTAACATCAGCATATGGCAGATCAAGTGCTCACATTCTGTGGACATAAAAAATGGGATGCAGATTTATAATCCAAAGGATTATAAATCGTTCTACTATAAGGACACATGCACAGGAATGTTTATTGCAGCACTGTAATGAACTTTACAATAGCAAAGACCTGGAACCAACCCAAATGCTCATCGATGATAGACTGGACAGGGAAAATGTGGCACATATACACCATGGAATATTATGCAGCCATCAAAAACGATCAGTTCGTGTCCTTTGTAGGGACATGGATGAACCTGGAAACCATCATTCTCAGCGGACTGACACAGGAACAGAAAATCAAACACCGCATGTTCTCACTCATAGGCGGGTGTTGAACAATGGGAACACATGGACACGGGGAGGGGAACATCACACACTGGGGTCTGTTGGGGGGGAAATAGGGGAGCACAGCGGGGGATGGGTAGTTGGGGAGAGATAGCATGGGGAGAAATGCCAGATATAGGTGAAGGGGAGGAAGACAGCAAATCATGTTGCCATGTGTGTACCTATGCAACAATCTTGCATGTTCTTCACATGTACCCCAAAACCTAAAATGCAATTAAAAGAAAAGAAAGAAAGAAAAAGAAAAAGAAACCCCTCTCTTTACTTTTCTAGCTTTGCCAAGTTCATAATTATATACTCTTTGAATTACATTAAATAATTTAACATGTCTGACAATGACTCAAAACCTAAGACATGTTTAGGAAAATGCCCAAGTTTCTGTGGGTTTTGTTCTAAGAATACTGAAGCCTTAAAATCAGAGACATGGAGTAGCTGTTGGCTTGTGGCCAGTGTACCTGAAGTGATGGTGGTTATGCTTACTCCAAAGATCAAGAAAAAAACATTTTTCTGAGACTAATCACTTTGAAAGTGTGATAATTCTAAACTCTGTATGCTTTTCACTTTCAAAAATATTTTCAAGGTAACCAAAAGTACCAGTTAAAAATATAAAGTGTTTTTTTTTCAGAAGCATTCCAGCTAATATATATAAAAGAAATGTGATAACTAGAAAATCATCAATTTGCAACTTATAATGCAATAAATGACATAGGCAACAACAAAAATTTGCTGAGCTAAGGCCAACATGAGAAAGTCTTCATCATGAGAAAAATAAATATAATTTGGTTGGACCCTTGCATGGTTCTACCTTTGGTTAAGGATGTCCTGATGGTTTTTCTGCTATCTTCTTTCTTCTCTTCACTGCACATTCTTGTTCCTCCCTCCTTTCTTCCTTAGAAAAAAAAATGCGATACGGGACTGTCCACTCAGCACACAGGCCCGCAGATTCTGCTCCCATCAAACGGCAGGGCACCGCACACAAGCACATACAGGACAACTCTGAGGCTCCAGATGTCCACTTTGGGCCCATCATATTCTTTTCCTTCAAATAGTTCAGGTGCAGCACAGGGAGGGCTGCCACACCATGTCTTCAGCAGCTGCCCAGGGGTGAAGAGGTTACTGAAACAAAAATCTGCTATTTTGATATTCAGATTGGCATCCAGAAGTAAATTTTCAGCTTTTAGATCACGATGAACGATGTTCCGACA
>NW_016108322.1:13650-20825 GCF_001604975.1 Cebus imitator
GCGGGGGAGCCTGCTCGGGGAAGGGGGAGAGGGCGGGAAAGGGGGAGAGGCCGGGACAGGGGGAGAGGGCGGGAAAGGCGGGGAGGGACGCTGGCGGCGGCCAGCCCTCCAGCCCCAGCCGGTCGGTGGCGAGCGAGAAGCAGAAGGAAGAGTTGGAGCGCTTGCAGAAAGGGGAGGAGGAGAGGAAGAAGAGGCTGCAGCTGTGTGCTCTGGCTGCGCTGCATCGCCTACCCCTTAAAGGCCAAGCAGCTCACCGACATGGCTCGCCGGCAGCAGATCGGGAAACGTTGCAGACAGTCAAGGACAGGTTTCTGGCGTTCCTTAGTGGGGAAACCCAGATCATGGACGCTGTGCAGAGTTACTTTGAGGTGTTCCTGAAGAGCGACCGTGTGGCCCGCATGGTGCAGAGTGGAGGCTGTTCCACCAATGATTCCAGGGAGGTCTTCAAGAAGCACATTGAGAAGGGGGTGGGCAGCCTGCGGAGATTGACAGCCTCAGCAAGGAGACTGTGCTGAGCTCCTGGATGGCCAAGTTTGATGCCATCTACTGTGGGGAACAGGACCCTCGGAAGCAGCAGGCCCGATGGCAGCCAGCACAGCCTCTGAGCTGATTCAGAGCAAGGAGCAACTCTGTGAGATGTTCCAGAACATTCTTGGGATCAAGAAGTTCGAACATCAGCTCCTGTACAATGCCTGCCAGCTGGACAATCCAGATGAGCAGGCAGCCCAGATCAGACAAGAGCTGGATGGATGTCTCCAAATGGCAAACCAAATAGCCAGGGATTGCAAATTTCCCAAGTTTGTATCCAAAGAAATGGAAAACATGTACATTGAGGAATTGAAGTCATCTGTCAACCTGCGCATGGCCAACTTGGAGAGCATGCCGGTGTCCAAAGGCAGGGAGTTCAAGCTCCAGAAACTCAAATGCAGCTACAGTGCTTCCATCATCGACATGGGCGAGGAGAGTGAGACCACCTCTCCAAGTCAGACATTGTGCTGTCTTTCTCGTTGGAGGTGGTAATCATGGAAGTCCAAGGCCTTAAATCCTTGGCTCCAAATTGCATCGTATATTGGACAATGGAGGTGGAAGGAGGAGAGAAACTACAGATTGACAGGCCGAGGCTTCTAAACCAACCTGGGGCACCCAGGGTGACTTCTCCACAACCCAGGCAAGGCCAGCTGTAAAGGTGAAGCTGTTCACAGAGAACACAGGAGTCCTGGCCTTGGAGGACAAGGAGCTCGGGCGGGTTATTATTCTCCATCCCACCCCGATCAGCCCCAAGCAGTCAGAGTGGCACAAACGGACAGTCTCCAAAAACTGCCTTGACCAAGACCTCAAAATCAATCTTGTTGTCCGAATGGATAAGCCTCAAAACATGAAGCATCCTGGGTATTTGTGGCCCGTTGGTAAGAATGTCTAGAAGAGATGGAAGAAAAGATATTTTGTATTGGTATAGGTGAGTAAGTACACATTTGCCATGTGCAGCTATCGAGAGAAGAAAGTGGAGCCTCAGGAACTTCTACAATTTGATGGCTACGCTGTGGATTACACTGACCCCCCAGCCAGGTTTGGAGGGTGGCTGAGCCTTCTTCAACGCCGTCAAGGAGGGAGACACCATGACATTTGCAAGTGACGATGAACAAGACCTCATCCTGTGGGTTCAGGCCATGTATCGGGCCACGGGGCAGTCACACAAGCCTGTGCCCCTGACCCAAGTCCAGAAACTCAATGCCAAGGGAGGAAATGTGCCTCAGTTGGATTCCCCTATCTCCCAATTTTACACAGAGAGAGCTCAAAAACATGGCATAGATGAATTTATCTCTTCCAACCCCTGTAACTGTGACCACACATCCCTCTTTGAGAGGGTACAACGCCTTACTTTGGATCACAGCCCTAATGATTCCTATTCTTGCCTGGGCTGGTTCAGTCCTGGCCAGGTGTTTCTGGTAGACGAGTGTTGTGCCCAAAATGGAGTGGAGTCCGGGGGCGTCACTGACATCTCTGCTACCTCAGAGACTTGCTTGAACAGGCAGAAAATGGTACCATGATCGACCCCACCCTTCTTCACTACAGCTTTGCCTTCAGTGCTTCCCATGTCCATGGGAACAGTCAACAAATGCATGCATACCTTACTGGGCTGCCACCAAATACAGACCCTGAAGGGAGCGAAACTCCCTCCCCACCTGAACCAGAGGCTAAAAAGGATACCAAAAAGGAATCAAAAAAAGAAAAGACTCCAAAACCCAGGCAAATCCAGAGCAGAAAAGGCCTGATGGAACCGGAACTGTGAGCATTGAAGAAAAGGAGTGCTTTGAAGAAATCAAAGAGAGACTCCAAGTTCTGTTGGAAAATCAGATTACACATTTTAGGTATTCCTTTCCATTTGGTCGACCTGAAGGTGCTTTGAAAGCTACTCTCTCACTCTTGGAAAGGGTTTTGATGAAAGATATTGCTACCCCAGTGCCACAAGAGGAGGTAAAAACAGTCGTCTGTAAATGTCTGGAACAGGCTGCATTAGTCAACTATTCTCGGCTCTCAGAGTATGCCGAAATCAAAGGGAAAAAGAGAGAAATGTATGAGCATCCTGTCTTCTGCTTGGCCTCCCAAGTGATGGATTTAACCATTCAAAATGTAGGTCAATTAATCACTCCTGCCAAAGAGCTTGAAGATAGTCATTGATAGTCTTGCTGAACTAGCCATTGAAGTTCTTCAGCAAAATGAGGAGCACCATGCCGAGGCCTTTGCGTGGTGGTCAGATTTAATGGTGGAGCATGTGGAGATGTTCCTGGCACTCTTTGTGGTAGACATGGATGCAGCCTTAGAGGTGCAACCCCCAGACACATGGGACAGTTTTCCACTGTTTCAGCTGCTGAATGATTTTCTCCATACTGACTATCATTTGTGCAATGGAAAATTTCCAGAACACCCGCAAGACCTGTTTGCCCCGCTTGTTGTTAGATATGTGGATCTGATGGAGTCCTCAACTACACAATCCATTCACAGGGGCTTTGAGCGGAAGTCATGGAAAGCAGTCAGTAATGGGTCGGGCACCTCAGAGGATCTGTTCTGGAAACTTGATGCATTTCAGACCTTCATTTGGGACTTGCACTGGCCTGAAGAAGAGTTTGGAAAGCACCTGGAACAACGGCTGAAGTTGATGGCAAGTGACGTGATCGAATCTTGTGTCAAAAGACCAGGATTACATTTGAAGTTAAGCTGCAAAAAACCAGTCAATCAACAGATTTTCGAGTCCCACAGTCAATAGGCACCATGTTTAATGTTATAGTTGATGCCAAAGCTCAATCAACAAAACTTTGCAGCATGGAAATGGGCCAAGAGCATCAATAGCATTCAAAAATAGATGAACTAATTGAAGAAGCTGTTAAAGAAATGATAACACACTTGGTTGCAAAGTTTGTTACTATCTTGGAAGGAGTGCTGGTAAAATTATCCAGATATGATGAAGGGACTTTGTTTTCTTCTTTTCTGTCATTTACTGTGAAGCCACCTTCCAAATATGTGGATGTACCTAAACCCAGGATGGATGTGACCGACACCTATGTGACTTTCATCCGCCATTCTCAGGATGTCCTGTGAGATAAGGTCAATGAGGAAATGTACATAGAAAGGTTATTTGATCAATGATACAACAGCTCCATGAACATGAGCTGCACCTGGTTGACAGACCGGATGGACTTACAGCTTCACATTTATCAGCTGAAAACACTAATTAGGATAGTAAAGAAAACCTACAGAGATTTCCAATTGCAAGGGGTCCTGGACTCCACTTTAAACAGCAAGACCTATGAAATGATCCAGGACCGTCTCACTGTGGAGGAAGCCACAGCATCAGTGATCGAAGGTGGGGGACTACAGGGGATCAGCATGAAGGACAACGATGAGGAAGACGAAGACGATTAGACCATTTGGTCCTAGAGTCCGCTGGGACAGAGTCCTGTAATCAGTGCATGTCCTTAGTCTGTTAGTGAAACCCATTAGGGAATTTTCTGTCAACTACCATGCCCATGAGATGTTTATCAATACAATTGCCATTTTAGCTATGTGGTACCAAGATTAGCAAATGACCTTCGTATCCACTGATTTCCTGATTTCCATGTCTATATGTTTACAAGCAATACGGAGCACCATTCTTTAAATATTGTTCATGGAGAATACATAGTCTAGCCAGTAGGCGTGTCCCTGTTATCAGCAAAGATCAATGATGCGTCATTCATGTACTGTGTGTGCATTGCTGGTAAATGGATGTGAGGGTGAGTACACCAAGTACATTCACTTCTTTATTCCGCATGTGTGGATGCCAGTTAATTAAATGAGTATATAAATTAATTAAAACACACACAATGGATGTTACTTGTCTCACAGAGAAAGACAAAAGAGTGGAAGAAGATGAAAATGAGTTTCCAAAAGTAGAATGTAGTCATTTGGCGAGCAATGATAACTAATATTGATAGGTTAAGAGTCTGTGTATCAGCTTTGCCTTATTACTGGTGCTGAACTAAGTTATTCACTTCCGATGCTCAACAATGTACCTATTGTTTGGGCATAAAATATTAACGGGTTGTGACCTTGCTAATGTAATGCTTAGAAAAGTTAACAGTTGTTTTACCATAAAGCCCAGGAAAAACTAGCTCTTGGTGATAGGTCCCATGCAGACTTCTGGCTGAAGTAGTAAATAATATCGCCATTTAATAGAAAGAAATACCAACAGAAAAGAGAGATCATCACTCAATCAGGATCAATTTAAAAATGGGAATTTACATTGCTACAAATAATGTCAGCTCTTTAGGAATAATTGGTCAAATGAAATATTCAGCCTCACTTGAATGATTTTAGATTACGAGCCATGACTTTATTTCAAAAGTTAAGTGTTGCATACCCCTGTGAATTTTAATGTCTAGACAATAAACAGAAAAAAAATTAGGAGAATGAGGCTGGTTAAAGTATAAAATGTGAACATCATTTAGAGATATGAGAGCATGTGAGTTTCCAGAAAACATCTGGAACTGAGGGTCTTTCCTCTGTGCTGCCTATCATTTATCATTTCCTTCTACAACTTGTGCTGCTTTCTTTCTTGGATTCTTCCCTCTTTGATTTTCCTACCCAAGTTTTTCCCACACTGAGAATTTCCTTCTCCAGGAAACCTTCCCTGTCAGAATTTATACTAAAATGTATTCTATGAAATCTTGGAGACTGTATATTGACAAATCACGCCTTTAAACGTTAGTTTTCTCATTCCTCAACAGGATTTTAAATAACAGTAGGCAAGGCCCATGGTGGCTTCTGTTTCCTCTCCTCCTTCTCCTTTTTCTCCTCCTCTTCTTCATCCCTTTTATTCTTCTTCCTGTATTTCATTTAACTGCTGTTTCAGTGATAGAGCTGAATACATTTTCTATTTTCTGGTGCTTAATACAGTTTGTGGAACACGTGGAAAAGTTGAAAGGTTTGGAGTCAGACAGACTTGGCTTTTAATTAATTTTCTGTGACCTGCTAGTTCTCTGACCTTGGGCTAATTTTTTCTCTTTCTTTTTCTGCGACCTTCTTAAAATGATCTACTTTTAGTGTTGTTGTGACAATGAACTTTGATAACATGTGTAACCTGTCTGCAATATAGAATATACTCAACCATATCCTATCTCTTCTTCTTATCTTGATTTTACTCATTTGACATTGTGAAGAACGTAATTATTTGTATGGGTCATGAAAACTTGTGTGGGAGATTCTAGATGAGACTTTCCTGGCTGATCTGTGTGATGTTACTTTAAGGTGTTTGGGAAAATAGAAGATAAAGGAAAGCATTCAAGTAATTGGTCATTTTTAGGTCATTTTGTCATCGTAATGGTCCTTTTGAAAAAGATATTGTTTCCTGCCTTTTTCTTTTTTCTTCCCTTCTTCCCTTTATTCCTACCTCCCTTCCTTTTGAAATTATAACACTTATGTCCAGAGATAAAATGAAATTAAGTGTCTTTAATATAGTGGCTAATAGAGTAGGCATATGTATACAAGCTCCATTCAGTTTTATGGCATCTCAGACACAAAAACTGGTATGTCATGATTTTATGTTTTCCTTTAGTTTGACAAAGAGTCAGTATGCACAAATACTTTTGATTGAAAAGATATATTCTCCAAACACTCAAGACTTTGATTTTGAAATGATAACTAGGTCTGATTAGGCACATCTTGCTATCATTTCAAAATGTTATCTAATTCCAGCTATTCAATTTGACATTTCTTTCCTATATTTTCCATTGATTATTTACATTTCCAGTGATGTGCAATATTAATTTCAATGTTCCTAAACGGAATCTAATTTTGTTCCTTGCCCATATTTCCTTTCACTCAGATCCATTCGTCTAGCTTCTACATTCTTGTGCAAATTTGCAATACCACCCAATTTTACATAAACTGAAAATTTCATGATCTTTCTTCCAAACCATTACCGATGGTGGGAAATGAGACATATTTATTTTCAGTCCTGTGATCACTTCTCCCATGGAACCCTATTATTATTATGGTGTTTGCAGCCTTGAAAATAGTTTTTATTCTACAGAATTGTATTTTTATACAAGCCAATTTAAATTAATTTTTGAGTATGACACAAATAAAGTCTTTTCAGAATCAGAATGTATTATGTCTACAATATTTCCTTTACTATTTTTTGGTTTTATCAAAATTAAAAATTGAAGAAATCTGTTTTATCTTATAATGGATCAAAGTTGCTGGGCTTTTTATATTATTTTCTGTATATTTTCAATATTTCTCTTGCTTTTTGTTTGATTATTCCAGAATTTAAAAATTGTGTGCACTAGGAGACTATAGAAAGGATTGGCGTGGATATTTGCTTTTATTCAATGTTTGGCAATATGTTTAACAACATCGTTCTTCAGAAGAATATATTTGTTTTATTTCTATAATAACTAGTGTAAGAGGGAAGTCATTTTGTGTCTCTAAAATAACCTTGGGTAATTTAGAAATAGTATTTCTAATTACTAATTTTTTTTCAACTTTGGCAATAATAGTCATTTCTATATTTTTCTCATCTCTAATTATACCCATATAAACTTGTGTTTACTATTGATTCCATGATCTAATTTTTCTCTCTGGGCCATTTGTTTTTCTGAGAAGGAAGATGCATTTTCTTTCTTTTCTTTTCTTTT
>NW_016108322.1:22370-23762 GCF_001604975.1 Cebus imitator
TTTTTTCACTCTTTGGTATGAGTTCGCAGGTACCTAGGTATGATAGTAACATCTAATGGTAATTCATCTCATCCAGTGATTCCTCACAGTGGTGTCTCAATCACCACTACAGCCATGCAGAGTTGCGATTTTAGACTTGGCTTGGAGTTTGTGTCTCAGTTGTGCTATTTCTTCCAGATGATTAAACTTCAACTAGAAGAATGTGTGGAATATAGTAAACACTCAAAATAGAGTTTAATTCAAATTGTGTAATACTAGTTGTAGTGGTGGCAGTACTAATAGACATAAAGTTTCTGAATTATTTTTAATATTTCAAAAACAATAAATGAAATCATACTGGTGGCAAGACCATGTAGGCTATGCCTTAATCAATGTAGGCTTATATAGTATTGTAATCCCAAGGTTTGGTTTTATGAGTTTGTCTTTCATAGCAGAAAGGTTGGGAATCAATGATCCAAGGTAATTCTCTTATTTTGTAACTACAAAAACGTAGGTCTGAAGAATACAAGTATTTTCCCAAGATCACCCGACAGGGTAAAGGCAGATGCCAATAGAATAAGAAATGATGGACTAGTGAATCCTAAGTGAATTTTTTTCCACAATTGCACTGGTGTTAGGTCATCAACCATGTAACTCCTACAACTAATAAGTGACTTATACTTATCTTCTCACTATTCTGAAGAGTCCTCACTGACTGTGTTCTTAATTTCTTGATTGGAAATGGAACAAAGAAATAGTTTTTATGAAGCAAGAGAAAATAAAATAAAAATGATGATGACGGCAAATCCTTACGGTCAAGCAAAATGCAAAAGTTAAAACTACAAGCTGGATTAAGTGCTCTGGGGAGTGAGTGAGAAACCTTTGGGATATGGTTGTCTAGCCAGAAATTACATTTTACAATCCTGTTTGCATTTAGGTGTGGCTATGTGAGCTACTTTATACAAATAGAATATCAGTGGAAGTAATTGTGTGTCATTTCTAAGGCAAGTATTTTAGAAAACAGATAGGCCCTTTCCATCTTCTTTCTTCATTCACCAGCTGCTGCAGAGAACTAACACCCTAGGTTATGGAAGAGCTACAAGATACAAGGCTCCTGGGTCCCTGAATCACCACGTGGAAGAAAGCAGCACTTCTGATAGGAATATTTGCATCCAACTTCTAAGTGAAATAAACTTCTGTCATCACAAACTAATGACATCTGAGGGAAGTATGCTAATGCTAATCCAAATAATATCTGTACTATTTATTCACAATAAATATGATAAACTGAAATAGATAAGTCACAATATATATGCATTATTTTTTATAGAAAGAAAATTCAGCTTGGCATACGTTTTTGCTCTTTATTTTGAAAAGGCTTCTTGTTATCTGACAAGGTGTTTATATTAATTC
>NW_016108322.1:25781-27758 GCF_001604975.1 Cebus imitator
GGGCCTGGTGGTGGGCACCTGTAATTCCAAGAGGCTGAGGCATGAGAATCACTGTAACCTAGGAGGTGGAGGTTGCAGTGGGCTGAGATTGTGCTACTGTACTCCAGCATGGGTGACAAGAGCAAAACCAAAAAATAAAAAATAAATAAAGCCTTGGTCTTTAAAAGCCTTGGATGACAAATGTTTAGAATTGACTTAAAGAAGAGAGTTTTGGGTCAAGAACCTGTGGGTGGCTTCTGTTGGAGGAAGTTAAATCATCGTGCTAGATCAGGGCTGATATGCCAGTTTTCCAGGACAGCAGCTTCCAGATTCCATGGCTGTAAATGTAAGCTATTTTGCCAGCTACTTCACTCAGTAATACTGTGCACAGCATAATGTGAGCTATGACTCTACTTTCTCTCTAGTTCAGTTGTCTCATTCCTCTTACACATCACAACACTGAGAAGGATCAGAGCAAATATTTTCCATACAATGTAACACTTAAACTTCCTCAGTACTCAACTAAGAGACAGTAACCTGACTTGAAGACCAGAGGGAAAAAAACAACCACAAAGAGTCAGTGTTGAATTTACTGAAAACATACTTAATTGAGCAAAATTATTGATGATTTGATATACTGTCCAATGCAATATGGATTCTACATGATTTTCTGCATGTTGATAGACTTCAGAACTAATTTCTGAGTAAGACCCGGGAATTAGGGTCTATCGGAACTGGACGAAGCATATATGCCTCATGTTTCTTTTGTAGTCTCATAGCTCCTAGTGAGGAGTACCTTCCCCCTGCCTTTCTTCTTCTTTGCTTTCTTCCTTCCTCCTTCTTTTATTCTTTTTTTTTTTCTTTTCTAATGGTACCAGCCCCATCGAATTTGTGAAAACATGAGATTAAGTGTGTGGGTCTTCCACATGTACTGCACACTGTTTTTGTTTTTCCATTGCTCTGATACAACTGAATAAAGCTTGCCTTCAGAAATCAGTTGCAGAGGTGGCTGGTGACATTTTTTGGCAAAACAAAAAGACCTACCTGAACTTCATCCCAGAAATCTGACCTAATCCTACTCTCAGATTTACCCTTTGTCTTTGAACAGAAACTTCACCTGTCTCTAATTGGACATGATTTTTATATTCCACAAAAAGAAACTTGAGTTAAAACACACATGTCTCAGGAAAAATCAGTTTTTGACTTTGACTCATTTGTGTTGGGAGTCAAAAATTGCTCTACGCCTTTGACTTCAAAACACAGAGGAGAGTTTGAAGTATATGCATTGGGGGTGGCGGTGATGAGGGATAGGAGTTTTGGAAGTGGGATGAATTCCCAACTCAGGAAGATTAGAGACCACAGAAAAAAACTGGGTTTAAATTTCCTACTTCGTCTTTCTGCCCAAGGCCGGCTCTCTTCCTCTTCAACTATGTGAGTGCAGATTAAAAAGAGAGGCATTGGCTGAGTGTGGTGGCTCACAGCTGTAATCCCAGAACTTTGGGATTGCAGGAGGTCAGGAGTTTAAGACCAGCCTGCCCAAGAGGTTGAAACCCCAGGCATGGTGGCAGGTGCCTGCAGTCCCAGCTACTCAGGAGGCTGAGGCAGGAGAATCACTTGAACCTGGGGACAGAGTTTGCAGTAAGCAGAGATTGCGCCACTGCACTCCAGCCTGGTCAGAGTGAGACTTTGTCTCAAAACAAATAAATAAATAAAAGAGAGAGAGGAGCATTGAAAATGTGCTACTGACACTATCCATTTTTCCATGTTCCTTTTTTTTACAGAACTTGCCTTTGCAACTATGGAATACATACCAACAGTTTGGAGTGATCTTGCTGACAGTTCAAGAAGAACGTAATCAGTAGACACAGTGTTGCTAATGAAGGCATCTAGTTCCTTGCTGCTGTTGTTGTTGTTGTAGGGTGGTGGTGGGGCCATCATATTCCATTTCTGTTGACAAAAATCTGGTCCAGAAGTAATCACTGGCAGCATCCCTTTTCT
>NW_016108322.1:29753-31814 GCF_001604975.1 Cebus imitator
ACTTTGCTGATTTGGTCTAAGCAGGTAAATTCTAGTAGGAATTATATGGAACCACTTGAATACCCTATGCTTCCTTATGTTTCCCATGATACTTTTAACGTGGTAGTCTGGACAATTGCCCTTAATTCTACTGTCATTCTCCCAGAAATAAGAAATACATTAACGTCTATCAATTGCTCACCATGTTTAGGATGGCACTTTTCTACCTTAGGACCTGGGTCCAGGGGCACTTACAGAGGCCAGCCACTAGATGCTGCTGGTATTCTTTCCACTGAGCAGGATTCTGCCAAGCAAGCTTTCCATTTCAGGATGTCAAAAGACATAGAGGTTTGTCTTCTCAAATTGCTATTTGACCTTCACCCATAGCTGTGGCTTCGGTAGCAGGAATTTAAGGAGGTCTAATTTTTGACACTTACCATTAAATCACCTTGCAAGATATTATCCCAGTCCATATCTGAATTTTCTTTTCCTCCGTGCCTGCATTTCTGTCATGGACCTCATGCAGAGCCCATCAAGTGTTGGATTCTCAGCAGTCTCCCTTCTCCCTTCTCCTTTCACCTCCAAATTGTTAGAGTTTTACTTATCAACTTGATTTTGACAACTAGGTCCTTGCTACCTTTAGAGTATTTGCCCAGCCTTCTAACTGCTGGCCTGTCTGGATTTTCTATTAGTTAAGATACATGTCCTATGTATATATTCAAAATTAGTTCAGATAGCAGGGCAATATGGCTTCACTTTGGTGCTCAAATAAATACATGATTTTAATTTACTAGCTGACTGTCTCTTTCTTTTCTATGCCCACCCTTTACCCTCATCTCTTTCTACCAAGCTGTTTAAGTAGAGTAAAATAGATGAAGATAATGTTCTTTGGTGTATATAGGGAATTGTTCTTTGTCCAAAACTTTGGAAATAGTCTCTCTTTCCTATGATAATATTAAAACTTTGACTTTTTCTTTTTCTTTTTCTTTTTTTTTGAGATGGAGTCTGGCTCTGCTGCCCAGGCTGGAGTGCAGTCGTGAGATCTTGGCTCACTGCAACCTCCACCTCCCAGGTTCAAGCAATTCTCCTGCCTCAGCCTCCCAAGTAGCCAGGATTACAGGCGCCCACTACTCCCGGCTAATTTTTGTGTGTTTTTTTTTTTTAAGTAGAAACGGGATTTCACTGTGTTGGCCAGGCTGGTCTTGAACTCCTGACCTCGTGATCCACCCGCCTCGGCCTCCCAAAGTGCTAGGATTACAAGCATAAGCCACCATGCCCAGCCAAAACTTTGACTCTTATTTGAGTAAATTTTGTTGCTAAAAAATTACAACTTTAATAGGTACTTACAATGAGATATTTTCTAAAATAGTAACATTATTTGAAATTATTTTGGTAAATAATATATTTTTATTTCAAATCTCAGAAAGATATTGAAATAAAACTCCAAAACGTTAATTACCTATGCTATTGTATGATATTTCTGTTATTAAAATATTTAGAGCTTTATGTACCAGTACTCTATGAAACTTTGTGTACATTGTCTCTTTTAAGCCACATAAACTTACGAAGTAGGTATAATTGTTTTTTCAGATGAGAAAACAAGCAGAGAGGGGTTACATTACTTGCCCAGTGTCTCACAGTTGACAAGCTGTGGGTCATAATCTCAAATATGAGTTTCACATAAATTTAGTCTATAAATTAATGTAACATAGCACCTTACCCTACTTTGCACCTTACCCTACTTTGTTTCATTTAATTAAATTTGTTTGAAAAATTAAGAATAAAGAAGAATCTTTCATTTAAATATATTCCCATGTAAATTGTGGGCGGGGCACAGTGGCTCACACCTGTAATCCCAGCACTTTGGGAAGCCAACATGGGTGGATCACGAGATCAGGAGATCAAGGCCAACATGGTGGAACCTCGTCTCTATTAAAAATACAAAAAATTAGCTGGGCATGGTGGTGTGTGCCTGTAATACCCAGTTACTCGGGACGCTGAGGCAGGAGAATCACTTGAACCAGGGAGTTGGAGGCTGCAGTGAGCCAAGATCATGCCACTTCACTCCAGCCTGGAGACAGA
>NW_016108322.1:33005-34142 GCF_001604975.1 Cebus imitator
TTTTTTATGTTGTCTTTCTGTTATTGTTTCCAGTTTGATTCCATCATGGCCAGAGAACACATTCTGTATGATAAAATTCTCTTAAATGTGTTGAAGCTTGTTTTATGCTCTGGATGTTGGTCTGTTGGGTGTATGTTCTCTGGGCACTTGAACGGAATGTACGCTGTTGTTGGTTGAAGTGTTTGACAAGTGTCTGTTAGATCTTTTGGTTGGTGGTTGAATCATTCTATTTCCTTGCTCATATCCTGCCTCGTTGTGTCCTGTTGTTGAGGCAGGAATGTTGAAGCCTCCAACTACAATTGTGCACTTGTCTAATCGTCTATTTCTTTATTCGTTTTCTTCCACGTTTTGTCTCACATATTTTTATAGCTCTGTTTCTTAGTGCATCACGTTTAGGACTGCCATGCCTTCTCAGTAGAGTAAAGATTTTATCATTTTGTAATTTCCTTCTCTTTTTTCTTTTCTTTGAGGTGGAGTCTCACTCTGTCACCCAGGCTGGAGTGCAGTGGTGCCATCTCAGCTCACTGCAACCTGGATTCAAGCGTTTCTCCTCTCTCAGCCTCCCAAGTAGCTGGGATTACAGGTTGCCACCATGCCAAACTAATTTTTTTATTTTTAGTAGAGACCAGGTTTCACCATATTGATCAGGCTGGTCTCGAACTCCTGACCTCAGGTGATCCGCCCACCTCAGCCTCCCAAAGTGCTGGGATTACAGGCATGACTAACATGCCCAGTCCCTCCTCTGTCTTAGTATTTTTTTCTTATTTCTCCAAGAAAAACCCTTTCTGTCTTAACTTGAGCATTTGTTTTTTTTCTTAGAATTTCTATCTTTCTGTTTATATTGTCCATCTGTTATTGCCATCTATTTTATACATTAGAACTCTTAGTGTATCAGTCACAGTGTTTTTTTTTTTTTCTTTTTTTAGACAGACTTTTGCTCTTGTTGCCTAGGCTGGAGTGCAATGGCGCGATCTTGGCTCACTGCAACTTCTGCCTCCTGGGTTCAAGTGATTCTCCTGCCTCAGCCTCTGGAATAGCTGGGATTAAAGGCACCTGCCACCATGCCTAGCTAATTTTTTGTATTTTTAGTAGAGACTGGTTTTCACCATGTTGGCCAGGCTGGTCTCGAACTCCTGA
>NW_016108322.1:36369-37690 GCF_001604975.1 Cebus imitator
TGTCACCCAAGCTGGAGTGTAGTGGCACAATCTCAGCTCACTGCAACCTCTGCCTCCCAGGTTCAAGTAATTCTCCTGCCTCAGCCTCCCGAATAGCTGGGATTACAGGCGACCACCACCATGCCTGGCTAATTTTTGTATTTTCAGTAGAGACAAGGTTTTGTCATGTTGACCAGGCTGGTCTTGAATTCTGGCCTCAAATGATCCTCCTGTCTCAGCCTCTCAAAGTGCTGGGGTGACAGGTGCAAGCCACTGCACCTGGCTGACTTTCTGTTTATTTCTTTTTCACATATGCTACATAATTTATAGAGCTTCCAGTTCCTTGCTGAAATTTTCAATTTTGGCATTTAATTTCTTGAACATAATAATTATAATTTGTTTTATAGTCTAGAATTCCTCTGGCTCTATTTCTATTGATTGTTATTTCTGATTATTTTAGCTCAAGGAATCTTGCTTCCTTGTGTGTGTTTATTTTTTATGTTAAATATTGTGCTTCTGAAAGTATTTGTAGAAGTAATTTGAAATAGGGTGATTTTCTCACTCACTAAAGAGAGTTTTCTTTTTGTATTTGTTTTGTTTTGTTTGATTTTGAGATGGAGTCTCACTCTGTCACCCAGGCTGCAGTGCAGTGGTGCAGTCTTGCAACCTCCAACTCCCAGGTTCAAGCAATTCTCCTGCCTCAGCCTCCTGAATAGCTGGGATTGCAAGTAACCACCACCACACCGAGTTAATGCTTGTATTTTTAGTAGAGATGGGGTTTCATCATGTTGGCCAGGCTGATTTCAAACTCCTGACTTCAAGTGATCCTCCTACTTCAGCCTCCCAAAGTGCTGAGATTACAGGCATCAGCCATCATGCCTGGCCAAAGATAATTTTCTATTGCTTTTGCCAGGTGCCTGGAGGGATTAGCAAACTGAGATTGTCTTAGTTCATATGTAGGGCATGATGTTTTTTCAGGAACCTGGATTCAGGTAAGGACTGGCTTACTTTCAGTTCACCTTTACTTCTGAAATGCAGTCCTTTAGGGGCTGAGTCAAGTGTGGGAGGTGGCTTATCAACCCCAGTCTTGGCAGGTCCCAGACTTCAATGTTTATCTCCAGCCATGCAAAGCCACCAAAAGTGAGCTTAGCCTCTCAGGCACTCTTTTCAGTTGGCAAAAGTTTCCAGGACAACTGCAGCCTCAAGTATCTGGGTCACCTCTTGGGAATCCTGTTCTCTCTCAGACCTCAACATGGCAATTCTTCACTATTTTGTTAGCTCAATGTTGCTTTTTTTTTTTTTTTGAAATGGAGTTTTTGCTTTTGTTACCCAGGCTGGAGTG
>NW_016108322.1:40237-42212 GCF_001604975.1 Cebus imitator
ACACACACACACACACACATTCCTGTGATTTATATTGAATTATACAATTTTCAGAGCTGCTATTAGGTAGTTTTCACAGTTCTATTAAGCTCTTGACAATTGAAAGCATTTTCCCTGGAAAACTTAATGGGAGTGGAAACCTGTGTCCCTGCTCCCTTCCTCAAGATGTTATGCTTTAGGAAAAGAGTGTTGCAGGGAGATTAAGAGTGTGAGCTTTGAATGAAAAAAGACCTGAGTCCAAATTGAAAAACCCTACTTAAAAATATTAAATGGCTGGTCGCTGTGGCTCACATCTGTAATCCTAGAACTTTGGGAGGCCAAGGCAGGCAGATCACGAGGTCAGAAGATCAAGACCATCCTGGCCAACATGGTGAAACTCTGTCTCTACTAAAACTACAAAAATTAACTGGGTGTGGTGGTGAGCACCTGTAATTCCAGCCACTTGGGAGGCTGAGGCAAGAGAATCACTTGAACCCAGGAGGCGGAGACTGCAGTGAGCCAAAATTGTGCCACTGCACTTCAGCCTGGCAACAGAGCAAGATTCCATCTCAAAAGAAAGAATAATAGCCCAGGCCCCATGGCCCTGGAGCCTCAATAAAGTGTCCCTTTGGTTGACCAGAAAAAAAATAATAATAATATTAAGTAACATGTGGAAAGCACATCGATATTATCCTCTCTGTACCTATTCCTTATCTGCAAATCACAATAACAAGGCCAGTACCTAGGACCAATTATGGGGTTAGGTGGACATTGTCCCCAATAATCATTAACGTATTTTGAACCATCACTAGTGTGGTAGGCTTTCTTCTAAGCATTTCACACATTTATCTCATTTCTCCTCAAAGCAATCCTCTAAAGTAATTATCTTCATTTTACAGATAGTCAAGTTATTTGCTTAAGATCACAATGTTATTAGGTAGTATAGCCATGATTGGACCCTGGCAGTCTGTTTCCCAAACTTGTATTCCTTGGCACTGGGCCACATATGCACATAATATTTTATAAGAAAATATGAAGACTGTAGTATGAATGTGCATTATCTCTCTCCCTCTCTCTCTTTTTTTTTTTCTTTTCTGAAATGTAGTCTAGCTCTGTTGCCCCTAAGACTGGACTGCAGTGGTGCAATCTCCACTCACTGCAATATCTGCCTCCCAGGTTCAAGTGATTCTCCTGTTTCAGCCTCCCGAGTAGCTGGGATTACAGGCGCCCACTGCCACACCCAGCTAGTTTTTGTATATTTAGTACAGATTGGGTTTCACTGTGTTGGTCAAGCTGGTCTTGAACTCGTGACCTCGTGATCCGCCTGCCTCAGCCTCCCAAAGTGCTGGGATCGATTACAAGCGTGAGCCACCTTGCCTTGCCATATTATATCTCATACTTCAGTAAGGATCAGGAATTTTGGCTGCCCTCAACTAAAATTGAGATGGGCTATGATTTTCATAAATAGGGTAGAAAGAATGCATTTTAACAGCCCAGTAAGATAAGCTTTTTTTTTTCTTACTCTAAATAGCTTAGTAGGAAGACAAAATGATTTAAATATTAAACAAAAGCAATATAGGCACCTTCATTGCCCTTTAGTTTTCTAATTTTTTTTAAGACAGAGTCTCGTTCTTGTGCAGGCTGGAGTGCAGTGGCACAATCTCAGCTCACTGCAACCTCCGCCTCCGGGGTTCAAGCAATTCTCCTGCCACAGCCTCCTGAGTAGCTGGGATTACAGACACTCGCCACC
The DNA here is from genome assembly GCF_001604975.1 of Cebus imitator. Classification (NCBI taxonomy): domain Eukaryota; kingdom Metazoa; phylum Chordata; class Mammalia; order Primates; family Cebidae; genus Cebus; species Cebus imitator. Next base: position 41,967 of record NW_016108322.1, read on the forward strand.
ACACCTGGCTAATTTTTTGTATTTTTAGTAGAAACGGGGTTTCACCATGTTGACTAGGCTGGTCTCAAACTCCTGACCTTGTGATCTGCTCACTTTGATCTCCCAAAGTGCTGGGATTACAGGTGTGAGCCACCGCCCCCAGCCCATTTGTTGGTTTTCTAAACAAAATCTGTCTCCTTGGCCCATGCCATGCTTAATGATGATGTTAGCAAAATGCTGAGAAAGTAACTGCCTATCTATAGTCAT
>NW_016108322.1:43893-48793 GCF_001604975.1 Cebus imitator
CTTGCATTATAATTCTATCACAATTTTTTGTTAAATCAATATTCTATATTTTATTATAGTAATTTGTGAATATTATTTACTGATGAACTATAAAGTTGAAAGAAAGAAGCTTCCTCTGGACAGCCATGTACCCACAATCTGGATTCAACAATTAATGAGTCCAGATTGCTATAATTTTGCTATAATTGCTTCGTGACATCTATTTATGTGTCACTTCATTTTAGTCTTTAAATCGCTTCAAAATGAGTTGGACATGGGAATCATTTGACCCCTAAATACTTTAGGGTATAAATCACCAACTATAGCTATTACTTATTTATGGTTATTCTTTTCATGTAAAATTTACATACTATAAAATCACTGATCTGCAGCGTTCAGGTTTGTTATGAGTTTTGACTTGGGGTTGGAAAACTCTCTAAAGGACTAGATAGCAAATATTTTTGACTTTGCAGGTGATACAGTCTCTGAAGAAACTTAATGAGAACATAATTGGTCTCTGTCTCTTCTCAGCTCTGCTGTTGTAGGCAAATAGTAGCCATAGATAGTACTTAAATTAATAGGTATGGCTGTGTTCCAATAATTTTTTTTTAACCAAAACAGGTGGTGGACGTATTTGGCCTACAGGATGTATGATGTGGTTTGTCCAACCTCTGTCAGTTATTAATACATACATCTGTGTAATCTAAAGTTTTATCAAGATATAGAATGTTACTATCAGCCTGGGAAGTTTTCTCAGGTTTTTTGTAATTAATTTCTGGCTCCATGTCTTAGAGACAACCACTGTTTTGTTTGCTTTTCATCAGAGATTAGTTTTGCTTATACTTGATTTTCATATAAGTGGAATCATGCAAGATGTAGTTTTCAGTAAAACTTTTTTTACTTAGCATAATCTTGAGATCCATTCATATTGTTGCATGTACCAGTGATTTGTTGCTTTTTTGTTGCTGGGTAGTATTCCATTGTATGACTTTGCCTCACTTCCATTTTCCTGTTGATGATCACCTCGGCTATTTCTAGTTTTTGTTTTTGTTTTTTTTGAGACAGGGTCTTGCTCTGTTGCCCAGACAGCCCAGCTAGGAATACAGTGGCATAACAATGGCTCACTGCAGCCTTGACCTCCTGGCTCAAGCAATCCTTGCAGCTCAGCCTCAGAGAAGCTGAGACTATGGGCCTGGACCACCAGCTTGGTTAATTTTTGTTTGTTTGTTTTTCGTAGGGATGGAATCTCACTTTATTTTCCAGGCTGGTCTTGAACTCCTGAGCTCAAGTGATCCTCCCTCCTTAGTTTCCCAAAGTACTGAGATTTTAGGTGTGAGCCACCATGCCTGGCCTATTTCTTTCTAGCTTTTTGCTATAATAAATAGTCTGACTGTTGCAAACATTCTTCTGCAAGTCTTTTTGTGGACATATGTTTTCATTTCCCTTGTCTCTGGTTTGATAACCACGGCTAGGATAGACTTGTCTAAACTTTTCTGTGCATGGTCATCAGCTGGGGAGAATAGTCAATGCAGATTCCCAAGCCTCACCCCAGGAAAGGTTGAATGGTGGGTTTTGGATCAGGCCTAGGAATATGCATTTTTTGCTAAATGCTGCCAGTGATCTGAGTGAAGTGGTGGCCTAGAAATACTTCAGTCCTGCCCTGTAAGAAGGAGCACTGTGGGGCAGGGGAGGACAGCCCCTTGGTCTAGAGAAGATGGGTTGTAGTGACGCAGTGTGTGGCACATAGTAGGTACTCAGCAAGTAGCATACATGGGAATATATTATGTTTGCATGTGTATATGTGCATGATTGAAAAATCATAAATATTTGGTATATCTATATGTGCATGTACCTATATCTCATGTGGGTGTGAAAGAGATAGATGTGACTTCGAATAAAAAAAGAGGAAATGAACCAGGTCTGGGAAGCAGACATTGGAAGGCTCTACGCTCTACCATGAAACATCAATGCTTTACTTAGTTGGAAAGCTCATCCTAGCTGACTTGGGCTGTGCTGAGAAGGAACAGAGAGGACAGACACTGCTGTGTTGGACAGAGTTCATTCAGCCCCAGGAAAGGACACCCTGACCCTGAATATACACAGGGCTGTAGCAGTCTAACCTAGGTCTTGGGTGCGTGCAAATCCCCAGTGCTTCCTGCCAGCCAGTCAGACAGAAGGAATCAGTTTTGGGGGCCCAGCCCCTGGCTATGACCATCTCATTGTTCTCTTGTGACATTATCTATCTCCCTCCACCTGGGACTGTGCAGGCAGGAGGGAAAATCAGTGATGTGCTCAGAGTGGTGAGGGTCTCATCTTTGCTTCGGGCCACAATTACACCCTGTATACAAGAAGTGCACTTTTATTTATTTATTTTTAATTTTTAAGTGTAGGAGTGCACATGCAGATTTGTTACATAGGTAAACTTGCATCATGGGGGTTTATTGGATAAATTATTTCATTACCCAGGTATTAAGCCTAGTAACCATTAGTTGTTTTTCCTGATCTTCTTCCTCCTCCCACCCTTTACCCTCTGAAAAGTCTCAGTGAGTGTTGTTTTCCCCATGTGTGCATGTGTTCTCATCATTTAGCTCCCACTTATAAGTGAGAACATGCAGGATTTGGTTTTCTGTCCCTGTGTTAGGTTGCTAAAGATAATGGCCTCCAAATCCATCCATTTCCCCTCCAAAGGACATGATCTTGTTCTTTTTATGGCTGTATAGCATTCCATAGTGTATATGTACCATTTTTTTTCTTTTTTTTTTGAGACGGAGTCTCGCTTTGTTGCCCAGGCTGGAGTGCAGTGGCGTGATCTAGGCTCACTGCAACCTATGCCTCCCAGTTTCAAATGATTACCCTGCCTCAGCTTCTTGAGTAGCTGGGACTACAGGTACATGCCACAATGCCCAGCTAATTTTTTTCTGTATTTTTTTTGTAGAGATGGAGTTTCACCATGTTAGCCAGAATGCTCTTGATCTCCCGACCTCATGATCCTCCTACCTTGGCCTCCCAAAATGCTGAGATAACAGGCATGAGCCACCGCACCTGGCCAACACATTTTCTTTATCTAGTCTGTCATTGGTGGGCATTTAGATTGATTCCATGTCTTTTCTATTGTGGATAGTGCTACAATGAACATATGTGTACATGTGTCTATATAATACAATGATTTATATTCCTTTGGATATATACCAGTGATGGGATTGCTGGGTTGAATGATGTTTCTTTATGTCTTTGAGGAATTGCCCCACTGTCTTCCACAATGACTGAACTAATTTATACTCCCACCAACAGTGTATAAGCATTCCTTTTTCTTCACAACCTCGCCAGCATGTTATTTTTTGACTGTTTAATAATAGCCATCCTGACTAGTGCGAAATGTGACATTGAGCTCAGTGATGTTGAGCTTTTTTTTTTTTTCACATGATTGTTGGCTGAATGTATATCTTCTTTTAAAAAGTGTCTGTTCATGTCCATTGCCCAGTTTTTAATGGGGTTGTTTTTCTTGTAAATTTGTTTAAGTTTCTTATAGATGCTGGATATTACACTTTTGTCAGATACATAGCTTGCAAAAATTTTCTCCCATTCTGTAGGTTGTCTGTTAACTCTTTTGCTGTGCAAAAGTTCTTTGATTTTGGCATCTTCATTATGAAATCTTTGCCAGTACCTATGTCCTGAATGGTACTGCCTAGGTTGTCTTCCAGGGTTTTTATAGTTTTCGGTTTTGTGTGTAAACCTTTAATCCATCTTGAGTTGATTTTTGTATATGGTGTAAAGAAGGGGTCAAGTTTCAATCTTCTGCATATGGCTAGCCAGTTATCTTAGAATCATTTACTGAATAGGGATTCCTTTCCCTGTTGCTTGTTTTTTCAGGCTTGTTAAAGATTAGACAGCTGTAGGTGTGCAGTATTATTTCTGGGTTCTCTATTCTGTTCTATTGGCCTATGTGTCTATTTTTATACCAGTAAGGTGATGTTTTGGTTACTGCAGCCCTCTAGTATAGATTGAGTATAAATCTCTCATCTTTCATTAAAGAAATTTATTTAAAAATTTTAAATATAAAAATACAAACATGCTAAAAGTAAAATAATGGAAAAAGGTACACAATTCTAACACTAGTCAAAAAATAGTTAGAGCAGCTATATTAATATTAAATAGATTTCAGAGCAAAAAACATTTACCAGGTATTAAGCACAGTTTTTTTTTTATTCTGACAAAGTGGTTAATTAATGAAGAAGACAAAATTCTAAATGTTTATGCACCTAATAACACTTCAGAATGCATGAAGCAAAAACTAATAGAACTGCAAGGAAAATCAGACAAAAGCATAATTATCAGATATCTTAATAGCCCTCTCTCAATGCTTCTTAGCACAAGTAGGCAGAGAATTAGCAAAAATTTAATAGACTTCAGGAACACTATCAATCAACTTGACCTGATTGATGTTTATCAACATTCTACCCTATACCAACAGAATACATTTTTTTTCTCTAGCAAATTTGGAACATTTGTGAAGATAGGTCACATTAAGAACCATTAAAAATATCCATTGAAAAGGATTTATCATATAAAGTATATTCTCTGGCCACAGTGGAATTAAATTAGAAAAAAAATTTGGAAATATCTTTGAAAATGCCCAAATATTTGGAAATTAACCCCCTTCTAATTTACCTATAGGTAAAAGAAGAAACCTAGGCCAGGCACAGTGGCTCATGCCTGTAATTCCAGCACTTTGGGAGGCCGAGGCAGACAGATCATGAGGTAAGGAGTTCGAGATCAGCCTGGCCAACATGGCAAAACCCCATCTCTATTAAAAATTACAGCAATTAGCCGGGTGTGGTGGCACACGCCTGTAATCCCAGTTATTCGGGAGACTGAGGCAGGAGAATCACTTGAATCCGGAATGCAGAGGTTGCAGTAAGCT
>NW_016108322.1:48913-51962 GCF_001604975.1 Cebus imitator
AAAAATAATTTGAAATTAATGAAAATTGAAAAAAAAATATATAGGGTTGCCACTAAAGCAGTACTGAGAGGGAGATATATAACATCAAACACTTATATTAGAAATATTTAAAGAAGAAAAGTCTCAAGCCAGCCACGTCAGTTTTCACTTTAAGAAACTACAAAAAGAATGCCGGGCCTGGTGTCCTGTAATCCCAGCATTTTGGGAGGTTGAGGTAGGCAGATCTTGTGAGGTCAGGAGTTTGAGACCAACCTGGCCAAAATATTGAAACCTTGTCTCTACTAAAAATACAGAAATTGGCCGGGCACGGTGGCTCATGCCTGTAATCCCAGCACTTTGGGATACCAACGTGGGTGGATCAAGAGGTCAGGAGTTCAAGACCAGCCTGGCCAAGATGTTGAAACCCGTCTCTACTAAAAATACCAAAATAAGCCAGGCACAGTGGCAGGTGCCTGTAAATCCAGCTACTCAGGAGACTGAGGCAGGAGAATCGCTTGAACTGCAGGGATGGAGTTTGCAGTGAGCCGAGATCGCACCACTGTACTCCAGCCTGGTGCCTGGCAACAAAACGAGACCCTGCCTCAAACAAACAAACCAAAAAAAGCCCAGAAATTAGCTGAGTGTGGTGGTATGCACCTGCAATTCAGCTCATCAAGAGGCTGAGGCAGAAGAATCGCTTGAACCCGGGAGGCAGAGGTTGCAGTGAGCCAAGATTGTGCCACTGCACTCCAGCCTGTGCAACACTGAAACTCCATCCCCCCCAAAAAAAAAACTACAAAAAGAGAGTAAATTCAAAGTAAGCAGGACAAAAGTAATAATAAAATCAAAGTGAAAATCAATGAAATAAAAACAAAAAAAATTAGAGAAAAATCAATGAATCCCAAAGCATGTTCTCTGAAAAAACTTAATTAACAAATTTCCAGCCGGCTTGATCAGAAAAAAAAGGGAGACACAAATTACCAGCATAAGGAATGAGAGAGGTACCATCACTGAAGATTCTACAGCTATTAAAAGGAACACAGGTGGGGTGCGGTGGCTCACGCCTGTCCCAGCACTTTGGGAGGCTGAGGTAGGTGGATCACGTTGTCAAGAGATCGAGGCTATCCTGGCCAACATGGTGAAACCCCATCTCTACTAAAAATATGAAAATTAGCTGGGCGTGGTGGCACGCACCTGTAGTCTCAGCTACTTGGGAGGCTGAGGCAGGAGAATCGCTTGAGCCCAGGAGGCAGAGGTTGCAGTGAGCCAAGATCACAGCACTGTGCTCCAGCCTGGTGACAGAACAAGACTCCATCTCAAAAAATCACAAAAAAAGGAACACCTTTATGCCAATAAATTCAACAGCATAGTTGAAATCAACACATGCCTTGAAAGACACAAATTAGCAAAGCTCACTCAAGAAGAAATGGCCTGAATAGTTCTGTATCTATTAAAGAAATTGAAATTGCAGTTAATACACCGTCCTGTAAAGAAAATCTAGGTCCAGATGACTTCAGTGGTAAATTTCACCAAATACTTGTGGAAGAAATAATACCAATTCTTCACACATTCTTCCCAAAAATTGAAGAGGAGGGAATACTTTCCAATTCATTCGATGAAGTCAACATTACTCTAGTACCAAAATTACCGTTACCCTGGGTAGACAAACATAGTATAAGAAAAACTATAGACTGAGCACAGTGGCTCACAACTGTAGTCCCAGCACTTTGGGAGGCCAAGGCAGGTGGGTCACCTGAGGTCAGGAGTTCAAAACCAGCCTGGCTAACATGGTGAAACCCTGTCTCTAGTTAAAAATACAAAAACCATCTGGGCATGGTGGTGGGCACCTGTATTCCCAGCTACTTGGGAGGTTGAGGCAAGAATGTCACTTGAACCTGGGAGGCAGAGGTTGCAATGAGCCGAGATCACACCATTGCACTCCAGCCTGGGCAACAAGAGTGAAACCTGTCTTAAAAAAAAAAAAAAAAGAAAAAGAAAAACTATAGACCAATATTCTTCATGAATAGAGATGCAAAAATTCTGAATAAAAGTTAAACAAATTGAATCCTACAATATAATGAAAAGGCATCAAGGGAGATTTATTCTAGGGATGCAGAGTTTAACATTGAAAAATCAATCAATGCAGTTTACCATACAAACACACTAAAAAAGAAAAATCATATGATCATCTCAATTCATATAGGAAAAGCATTTGACAAAATCCAACAAATATTTATGATAAAAACTCAGGCATACTAGGAATAGAGCGAACTTCCTCACTCTGTATTGGGCATTTACAAAAACCTTACAGCTAACATCATACTTAATTGTAAAAGACTAAATACTTTTCCCCTAATGTCAGGAACAAATGAGCGATAACTGCTGTCTGCACTTTGCTTCCACATTGCACTGGAATTGCTAGACTGCAGTTAGGCAAGAGGCAGAAGTAAAAGGATATCCAGACTGGTAAGAAGAAAACAACTTTATTCACAGGTGAAATGACTATGTAGAAAACTTATTGGAATCTACAAACAAGCTAATCAGCAAGTTTCTCAAGGCTTCAGGACACAAAGCAATGAACAAAAATTAATCATATAGAGAGATCCAAGATGGCTGATCACTAGCAGCTCAGGATTGTAGCTCTCACTGAAAGCACAGAGAACGAGAGGACGCCACACTTTCAGATCAATTTTTGCTGCTCACACACCAGGAGATTCCCAGCGGAGGAACCCCATGGGTTGCCAGCACAACTCTTGAGGCCAGTGAGGCGGTTTTGCCACTGCCTTGGTGTGGCGGTTCTTGGTGCAGAGTCAGAAAAGCACCATCAATCATAACGCCACTGTTTTGGCTGGCACAGTGGGTTGCTCAGATTTTAGCGCTGGGAATCAACAAGTTGGACGTCCATTCAGAAACCCAACTATAAAGATGGTAATTATAAAGACCACAGATGGATAAATCTATAATGAAGGGAAGAAACCAGCCTAAAAAGGCTGAGAATACCCAAAATCAGAATGCCTCTCCCTCTACAGGGCCTCACAGTTCCTCATCAGCAACAGAACAAGGCCTGATG
>NW_016108322.1:53892-55082 GCF_001604975.1 Cebus imitator
AATCCTCTTCTGTGACCATCTTTGTTTCACCAACCTCAAACCTAGCATCTCTTTAGGACTATAGCTTTCTCTGCCTGGGACCCCAAGACCTAGTCAAAGCCCCTCTCTTTTTTCCAGGATTCAAATGCTTTCCTTCCCTCCAACTCCTGCAGCCATCCCACTCATCCAGATATTTTTTTAAAATAATTTTTTAACTGCTCTTACAGAGCAGCATTATCCTAAAGGCCATGTGTTGAGAGTAGCCTCATAAAAAAAAAAATCAATCATATATGTATATGCTAGCAATGAACAATTAGAAATTGTAATAAATCAAAACATTAACAATCCATAAAAATATGTAGTATTTTAGTATTTAGGAATAAAGCTGACAAAAATGGTGAAAAACCTGTACACTGAAAACTACAAACCTTTGCTATAATGAATTACAGAAGACCTAAAAATGGGTAAATATGTCTTGTTCATGGATCAGAAGACTCGGCTGGGAGTGATGGCTCACACATGTAATCCCAGCACTTTGGGAGGGCAAGGTGGGTGGATCACCTGAGGTCAGGAATTTGAGAACAGCCCGGCCAACATGGTGAAACCGTCTCTACTAAAAAATACAAAAATTAGCCAGGCATGGTGGTGTGTGCCTGTAATCTCAGGTATTCAGGAGGCTGAGGCATGAGAATCACTTGAACTCAGGAGGCAGAGGTTGCAGTGAGCCAAGATCATGCCACTGAACTCCCGCCTGGGTGAAAGTGAAACTACCATACACACACAAACAAAAAGAACGCTCATTTTTGTTAAGATGTTTTACTCCCAAAATATAATTTCAATATACAGTCAATATAATCCCAAATGAAAATTCCAACAGGCTACTTCTTTGGTGGAAATTGACAAGCTAATTCTAAAATTTCTGTAGAACTGCAAAGGACATAGAATAGCCCAAAACAAACAAAAGAAAAAAATTAGCCAGAAATAGAGTAACTTCAAAGAAGTAACATTTCCTTTTCAAGAATTATTAAAACTACAGCAATCAAAACAGCATGGCATTGCCAATAAGACCTATCAGTAGATCAATGATAAAGGATTTATGTTGAGAATATATAAAGAACATTCCACAATTGGAAAATAATAAAACAATCCAATTAGAAAGAGGGGAAGGTTGGACACAGTGGCTCACGCCTGTAATCCCAGCACTTTGGAAA
>NW_016108322.1:55551-63063 GCF_001604975.1 Cebus imitator
ATGAATGCACATAAGCTAATGAAAAAGATGTTTGTCATCATTATACATCTATTAGAACAGTTAAAAAATAATGATGACAGCAAATTCTGGCAAAGATGCCAAGTAACTAGATCCTTCATACATTGCTGGTGATAATACATTATGTCACTACCGCTCTAGAAAATAGTTTGCCTGTATCTTAGAAAGGCAAATATGCAGTTAACATGCAATCCAGTAATTTCTGTTTTTGAGCATTTGTCCCAGGGAAATGAACTTATATTCATATAAGAATCTGTACACAAATGTTTGTAGGAACTTTATTTTTGATAGCCAAAACCCAGATACAACCCACATGTCTTTCAATGAGTGAATGGTTAAACAAACTGTGCATCCATACCATGAAATATGACTTAACAATGACAAGGACAAATTATTGATATACCTAATATCTTGAGTGGATCGCAAGGAAATTATGCTAAGTGCAAAAAGCCCATACCAAAAGGCAACATAATGTATGATCCTATCTATACAACATTCTTGAAATGACCAAATTATAGAAATGGAGAACAGATTAGTGGTTGCCAGGGATTGGAGACTGGAGTTGGAAGGAGGAAGGAGAGGAGAAAGGAAAATGGGTGTTGCTATAAAAGGCAACCTGAGGGGTCTTCAGTACTGTATCTTGACTGTGCTGGTGAGCACCTGGCTCTGCACGTGATAAAATTGCGTAGAACCAGACACACACACTCACACACACACACACTCGTGCATGCATTGTGCGAGCACAAGTCAAACTGCATCCATCTGAAAAAGCTTCTGGTTGTAGCAATGTCCCTTCCTTGGTTTTGATGTTGCACTCTAGTTATTCAGGCTGTTGCCACTGGAGCCAGAAGGTATGACATGGGAACTCTCTGTGCTCTGTTTTAAAAATTCCTCTGAACCCATAATTATTTCAAACTGGAACTAAAGCAAAAAAAAACTAAAATAAGAAATGCATACTTTTTTTGAAATACATGCAGGTAAGAAAAACTATACAAAAAATGAAAGAAGGAAACGGCAAACATGAATTTGGGAAAGAGGAAAGGGGATGGGAGGGGGAGGACCATACAGCTGGGCTGGATTGTTGTTATAATTCCACTTTCCTGTTGAATTGCGTCTTGGGGGTTTATACATTATTCCAATAAATAAATGGCCATTTCATTACATCCTCAATGATGGAAATGTGTTGTCATGAATGACTGGTAATTCCAACTCTGTGCATTGAGATCGGGTGGAAAAGTAGACAGGAGGTAGAAGGGAGTAGGGAGGGTGGATGCCATCAGAAGACCACAGTTAATCACAGGTTTTTAGAAGACAGGAAACAGCTGGAAACACAGTGGTGAGAAAAGCAGAAAGATGGCAGCTACCACTCAAAATGTGCCCGAAGAAGGGAACGGCAAGCTCTGCCTTTCCACAATCTCCCAGGCTGGTCTCTCGCTCAAGGAGAGATGAGGACGGAGCCGGCCCTGATGAGAACGGAGCTAGCCACCTGGGCTGGGCCCCATCAAAACAGCTGTAGAACATGGAAAGGGCCCCATGAGGATGGCTGTGAGCACATGGGCTGGCTACCATAAGGATGGCTGTGAAACCCCGTGCTGGACCTCACTATGACCAACTTATGAACACTTGGGTTCAGACCCAGGAGGAAGGCTGTAAGCATGTTGGCAGGGCCCCATGAGGACAGCTGTGAACACCTAGACTGGGACTCATGAGGAAGGCTGTGAATCTGGTCTGGCCCCATGAGGACAGCTGGGAACACCTAGGCTGAACCTCATAAAAATGGCTGTGAACACTTGGACTAGGCCCCATTAGGATGGCTATGAGCACCTGGGCTGGGGAGCATAGGACAGCTGTGAGCACGTGGGCTGGCCCCCATGAGGATGGCTGTGAGCACCTGGGCTGGTCCTCATGAGGACAACTCTGAGCATGTGGGATGGGACCCTTGAGGACAGCTGTGAGCACATGGACTGGCCCCCTAGGAAGGCTATGTGAACCTGGGCTGTATCACATGAGGATAGCTATGAACAAGTGGGCTGGCCCCCATAAGGACAGCTGTGAACACCTGGTCTTTGCCCCATGAGGATGCACTTAAACACCTGGGCTGGCCCCTATGAGGATGGCTGTTAACACCTAGGCTGGCCCATGGGCTATAGCTGTGAACACCTGGGCTGGCCTCCACCAAGACAGCTGCAAACACCTGTGCTGAGCCCCATGAGAATGGCTGCAAACACCATGGCTGGCCCTGATAACAGTCAGTTGTGGACACCTGGGCTGGCCCAGGTGAGGATGGCTGTTAACACCTGGGGTGGCCCTGATGAGGCCAGCTGTGAGCAGCTGTGCTGGCCCCCAGGAGGACGGCTGTTAGCACCTGGGCTCAGAAATGCTTTAAAAGAAACTTCAAATCTACTGATTGTGACAGAAAGAAGATCAGTGGCTTCTTGGGATGGGATGGGGTTGCAGGGGCTGCAGGGAGGGATTCCAAAGAAGCACCAGGAAGATTTGGGAGTCGTGATGCTCTGCCTTGACTATGGTCATGGTTTTGCAGGTGTGTACGGGTGTCAAGATTGATCAAGTTGTCTTTTTTAAGTACATGCAGCTTATTGTATGTCAGTAATCCCTCCGTAAGGCTGCTGAACATCCTCCCAGCACACACACACACACAGACACACAGGTGCATGCCTTCGTGCAGTTTGCAAAGGCAGTGGTTCAAGTTACACTTTAATCACTCAAGCCTGCTCATCTCTCTCTCCAAACCTGCCCTTTTGCAGGGTTCATGGTTCTTCTAAGCGTCCTGGTCACAAGGCAGTTAGAACAACACTCAGAGGTGCAGAGCAGGGCAGAGTGTGGTCCCTGCATCTGTCTCGCCCCCACAATCTTTACACACAGGGACCTTTCCAGGATCTGGGACTTGAACTTCACAATCTGCAGGGCCCACCCAGCAGCCGTGTCCTCCTCACAGGCAATGGGGTCTCCTCCTCTCTCCACCTGTGTGGGAAGATTGGAAATGGAGAATAGAGGGAGTGGGAGGTAAACACGAAGGGGATAGACCACACCTGAGGGTCCCCAGGACAGAAGGAAACACTAGGGCATGGATGGACTACACCTGAGTGTGCCCAGGACCGATGGAAGGATGGCTGTTGTTGGGATGATAATTACACATCTTTAGAGAACAAGAATTCCAGGTAGTTTCCTTCTCTCCAAACAGCGTGTTTATGAGTTAGCTTCTCACTCCAGGAGGCTTTAATGCTCCAGATAATACCTGTAGTAATAAAGAAAAACAGACCAGGTGCCATGGCTCAGACCTGTAGTCCCAGCACTTTGGGAGGCCAAGGTGGGAGGATCACTGAAGCCAGGAGTCTGAGACCATCCTGGGCAACATAGCAAGAGCCCATATCTATAATCACTTTTTAAAAATGGAAAAAGAAGAGAAAAGAAAAACAAATAGTGGTGACTGTCACAGCTAACATATTGTTACAAACAAAAATTTACACCAAGGTGTAAAAATCAACATTTTTCCTTTTACCAAAACAATGTCTTAGTCTAGGAAGAGGCTCTTTGTCTCCAGAAGCAGCTGAAGCCCTGAGCTTCTGTCTGCAGGCGGATAGACTCCTCCAAGAGCCCCCAGTGGGTCTCTGCTCCTCCATGTCAGTGCTTCTCTTGTCCCTCTGCTGGTCAATGGGGGTTGCTGCAGCCGACCTGGTCTCCTGGGAGTCAGAGGAAGCCATGGGTTCCGCCACAGCGCCCACCTCATCAGCACAGTGCTCTCATCATCTGAGCACCAGCTAAGAGGAAACGGAGAAAGAAAGGCAGATGATCCCCCAAGCAAAATGGAAACACCTCCAGCTCCCACCCTCAAAAGCACCCAACAAAGGACCCTGGGGCACTGAGGGCCTCCTAGGGAATTGTTTGAGTCACGGTAAAATCTACAAAGTTCCCAAGGCATGTGAGTGGATGCTTCATCAACACAGGAATGTCCAGCTGCCCCAAGGAAGGCTCCATAATGCTGAGATCTTTGAATAGAGCAAGGAATCGAGGCTGATGGCATCTCTGAGGGCCTCAGTTTCCACCCATGCGGGCAAGCTCCCCTTCAGGAACCTGGGTTATGATTCCCAAGATTGGGACAGGAGGCATCCACTGATGGCTATATTTACAAAAATCCATCAAGTCAACACGCTTGTGAAAGTCAAAGCAGCACAGTAATTTACTAGAAAAGTGAGTTTCTCATCATCACACCCACAGAGCTAATGAGGACGGGGTGGTGTCGGGGGAGACTGGAAGTATGGGCATACTCTGTGCACTCACAGCTGCCCCTCTCCTCTGCTTTCCGGTTTTTGGCTCCTGATTTCCATAGTGAGATTCAGACACCAGGCTTGAATCAGGAGGGACAGCACCTTGTCCCAGTGAGTCTGGGTCTTGAGACACTGAGTAGCAAGGGTGGTGTACAGAGAAAGGGATTTATTGACAAAGTTATCTGACTTTGATTCTTGAGCTCAATAAGGAGAGTTTGGATAGCAAGGGATACTGACACTAATGCACGTTACACAGACAAATTGCTTCTAATATTTGATAGGCAATAAATGTCACTTTTATTTTTACCTCTAAGCAAAATCAAGTCTCGTTCTCAGTTGCTCGTTTTCAGAGCGTGAGAAAGCTCAAGATCTCATGTACCCTTCCCCTTTCTTGAGTTATGGACACCAGGACCCTGGGGACTGCAGAATTGGGGAGGTCTCCTGGAAGTCAGAGGAAGCCATGGAGGAGAGCGGAGCAGAGAATGCTGTTCTTGGGTGTGATTAGGTTGCTGTCAGATCCCTGCTCCTACATGTACTAGGAAGTGACCTTTAGAAAATTTTGTAACTTCTCTAAGTCTCAGTTTTCTCATCTGAAAAATGGAGTTGATGGTAATAATCCTCATCCAGGAGAGTAGTATGTGTTGATCATCCTCATGGCATTCTTTTTTTTTTTTACATGGAGTCTCACTCTGTCACCCAGGCTAGAGTGCAATGGCATGATCTCCGCTCGCTGCAACCTCTGCCTCCCGGGTTCAAGCGATTCTCCTGCCTCAGCCTCCTGGGTGGCTGGGATTACAGGTGCCCATTACTGCACCCGGCTAATTTTTGTATTTTTAGTAGAGTCAGGGTTTCGTCATGTTGACCAGGCTGGTATCAAACTCCTGAGCTCAGGTGATCCACCCGCCTTGGCCTCCCAAAGTGCTGGGATTACAGGCATGAGTCACCATGCCCAGCCTGGCATTCTTTTTAAGAGCTGCATAGCACTCCATTGTATGGGCATTAAGTCATTTTTTATTCAATCTCCTATAAAGGGGCATTTAAATGCAGAATATAAACTATTTTACTAACCTGTACCTGGAGGCTAAGATAAAACCTTTGGTTGATACCCTATCTTTCTCTATAACGACCTATGTACTTATCAGCTGTCCCCAATTTGCTCCATAGATTCAATGCAATCCCCATCAAAAGCCCAGCAAGTTTATTTCTGGATAGCCAAAAGTTAATTATAAAGTTTATAGACAGAGGCAAAAGACCCAGAACACTCAAAACAATATTGGAGAAGACAGTTGGAGGACCGATGCTACCCAACTTCAAGACTTACTGTCAGCAACAGTAATAAAGACAGCGTGGTACTGGAGAGAGAACAGACAAATAGGCCAGTTGAAAAGGGCAGAGAGTGCTGAAACAGACTCGGAAAAGTCTAGCCAACTAATCTTTAACAAAGGCAATACAATGGAGCAGCAGTAGCTTTTTCAGCAAATGGTGCGGGAAGAACACGACATCCCCACACAAAAAAATAAATAAATCTAGAGCAGATGAATCTATACCATTACAAAATTAATTCACAATAGATCGTAGACCTAAATATAGATATTTTTTTTGAGACAGAGTCTCACTCTGTCACCCAGGCAGGAATGCAGTGGTGTAAACTCGGCTCATTGCAACCTCTGCCTCCCGGGATCAAGTGATTCTCCTGCCTCAGCTCCTCCGAGTAGCTGGGATTACAGGCGTGCGCCACCACACCTGACTAGTTTTTGTGTTTTTAGTAGAGTCGAGGTTTCACTATATTGGCCAGGCTGGTCTTAAACTCCTGACCTCAGGTGATCTGCCCACCTCGACCTCCTGAAGTGCTGGGATTACAAGCATGAGCCACTGTGCCTGGCCCATAGACCTGAATAAAAAACACATTTGTTGAATGTCCTTTCAATAAATACAATAATAACAGGACATTTGTGTGCCAAAAAATAAATCTAGAGCCAGATCGTACACCATTCACAAAAATTAACTCAAAATAGATTATAGACCTATATGTAAAATGCAAAATTACAAAACTTTTAAAAGATAACATTGGAAAAAATCTAGTTGACCTTGGATATATTGATGACTTTTTAGGTATAACATCAAAGACATTTCCCATGAAAGAAAATTAATAAGCTGGACTTGATTATAATTAAAAACTGCTGCTCTGTAAAAGACAGTGTCAACAGAATAAGATGACAAACAATTAGAATGGAAGAAATTATTTGCAAAAGACATATCTAATAAAAAACTGTTTTCCAAAATAGACAAAGAACTCTTAAAACTCAACACTAAGGAAACAAACAACCTGACTACAAAGTGGGCAAATGATCTGAACAGACATCTCATTTACAGCCAATATCATACTGAATGGGCAAAAACTGGAAGCATTCCCTTTGAAATCTGGCACTAGATAAGGATGCCCTCTCTCACCACTCCTATTCAATATAGTATAGGAAGTTCTAGCCAGAGCAATCAGGCAAGAAAAAGAAATAAAGGGTATTCAATTAGGAAAGAAGGAAGTCAAATTGTCTCTATTTGCAAATGACATGATTGTATATTTAGAAGACCCATCATCTCAGCCCAAAATCTCATGAAACTGATAAGCAAGTTCAGCAAAGTCTCAGGATACAAAATCAATGTGCAAAAGTCACAAGCATTCCTATACACCAATAACAGACTTAAAGAAAGCCAAATCAAGAACGAACTGCCATTCACAATTGCTACAAAGAGAATAAAATACCTAGGAATACAACTAACAAAGGATGTAAAGGACCTCTTCAGGGAGAACTACAAGCCACTGCTCAAGGAAATAAGACAGGACACAAACAGATGGAGAAACATTCCATACTTATGGTTAGGAAGAATCAATATGGTGAAAATGGCCATACTGCCCACAGTAATTTATAGATTCAACGCTACCCCCATCAAGCTACCAATGACCTTCTTCCCCGCACTCGAAAAAAACACCTTAAACTTCATATGGAACCAAAAGAGAGCCCACATAGCCAAGTCAATTCTAAGCAAAAAGAACAAAGCTGGAGGCATCACACTACCAGACTTTAAACTATACTATAAGGCTACAGTAATCAAAACAGCATGGTACTGATACCAAAAAGAGATATAGACCAATGGAACAGAACAGAGGCTTCGGAAGCAATGCCACACATCTACAACCATCTTATCTTTG
>NW_016108322.1:64530-66735 GCF_001604975.1 Cebus imitator
ATTGAAAAGATTCTCAACCAAAATATCATTAAGGAATTGCAGATTAAAACAACAAGATACCAATGCACACCTAGTGAGAATGGCCAAAATCCAAAACACTGACAACAAATGTTGGGAGAATAGGGAGCAATAGGAACACTCACACGCTGCTGGTGGGATAGCAAGATGTGCAGCCACTTTGGAAGAAAGTTTGTCAGTTTCTGACAAAACCAAACATATTTTACCATATGGCCAGCAATCACTCTCCTTTGTATTTTCCTCAAAGAAATTTAAGGCTTTTGCACACACATAAACCTGCACCCAGTTGATTATACCAGTTTTATTCATAATTGCCCAAAGTTGGAAGAAATAAGATGTTATTCAGCAGGTTAATGGATTAACTGCGGTACATCCAGACAGTGAAATATGATCAGCACTAAAACCAGATGACCTATCAAGCCATAAAAAAACCACAAAGAGACCTTAAGTGCATATTATTAAATGAAAGAAGCTAATTTGCAAAGGCTACATACTATATGATTCAATGATACCATATTCTGAAAAAGGCAAACCCACAGAGCAGTAAGAAGATAAGTGTGGCCGGGTACTGTGGCTCATGTCTGTAATTTCAGCACTTTAAGAGGCCAAGGCAGGTGGATCACTTGAGGTCAGGAGTTTGAGACCAGCCTGACCAACATGATGAAACCCTGTCTCTACAAAAAATACAAAATTAGCTGGGCATAGTGGTGTGCGCCTGTAGTCCAAGCTATTCGGGAGGCTGAGGCAGCAGAATCTCTTCAACCCAGGAGGTGGAGGCTGCAGTGAGCCGAGATGGGACCATTGCACTCCAGCCTGGGCAACGAGAGAGAAACTTCATCTCAAAAAGGAAAAGAAAAGGTAAGTGGTTGGCAGGGCTGGGGAAAGGCTGAACAGGCAGGGCACAGAAAATGTTTAGGCTAGTGAAACTATTCTGAATGCTACTACAATGGTGGGTATGTGTCATCTGACATTTGTCAAAACCCACAGAATGTCCAACACCAAAAGGAACCTAATGTACACTGTAAACTTGAGATAATACTAATGTGTTGATGCAGGTTCATTGTAAAAATGTCCAGTGCAGGATGGCAGTGGAGGAGGAGGCGGTGTGTGCAGGGGCAGAAGACATATGAGAACCCTCTGTACTTACTGCTCGATTTTGCCTAAAACTGCTGTGAAAAATAAAATCTATTTTATGAAAAACTAGAAAATGGGATACCCCTAGAGACCACTAAGTGTCCATGAATCTAAGTGTCTGGCAGAAGGCCTCTCTGGCCCCATCCCCCCAGCCACATGGAAGGAGCTTAACTTCCTTACGTGACTCGGCACAATGCCCCGACTGAAGGAACTCCAGCCCCTTCCGCCTAGCAACCACCTAACCAATCATCACCTGCCTCTCTAGCTCCCGCCCAGCAAACTTCCTGCGCAAACCCTGACCAATCAACATATGCCCTTTCAACCTCCTGCCCACTCAACTTCCCGTTCGGCAAACTCCCCGCCCGACAACCGGGACTAACCAATCATCACCCCTCGCCACTGCTTTCCCACCGCCTCAGGCCCTCTGCCCCTATAAAACTGACCGAACAAAGAAAGCGCGCAATTCTTCCCTTCCCGCTTGAGTCGCCGGGAGATCCCAATAAAGTCGGTACCGGCCACCACGCGTCCTGCCTCGTGTCTACTGGGTGCCTGCCTCCGTGGGTTGGGGTCCCACAACCAGGGGTCGCACACTAAGTTTCATCAAATTCACTCCCCAAAGAGCAAGTAAAAAGCTGGGGAAAATTGTCAAAAAAAAAAAAATGCAATATCCTGGTAATTGATCAAAAAAAGCACAGTAAAATAAGAAATGATTATTTATAAAAACTACTGAACTACGTGTAAGAATAATTCAAGTCTGTGGCATTCTTGCCAGAGCCTGCTAACAATCCCCTAATCACATGCTCTGTCAATTTGGTAGCTCAATGAGGCTAGGGAAAGCCATGAAACCAGCAGCTTTGCTGTCACCACCAAAGGGACTCACATGATTTGGAGAATTTTCAAACAGGGATATTGATGCAAACAAACAGGAAGGACCAGTAGCTCTGCTTGTCTCATCAGAGGCCAGAACCTGCCCAAAGCACCCAATATCCCTGACTGATGATGGTGCCTGAGTGCATGTGAAGAGAAAACACAGCGAGAGGAGATGCCTGGTGG
>NW_016108322.1:67175-69964 GCF_001604975.1 Cebus imitator
ATAGGCTGGGTGCGGTGGCTCACGCCTATAATCCCAGCACTTTGTGAAGCCGAGGTGGGTGAATTACAAGGTCAGGAGATCCAGATCATCCTGGCCAACATGGTGAAATCACTGCCCTGCCCTCTGCCATCTCTACAAAAATACAAATAACTAGCTGGGCTTGGTGGCTGGTGCCTGTAGTCCCAGCTACTCAGGAGGCTGAGGCAGGGGAATCACTTGAACCCAGGAGGCAGAGGTTGCAGTGAGCTGAGATCACGCCACTGCACTCTAGCCTGGAGACAGAACAAGACTCCGTCTCAAAAAAAAGAAAAGAAAAGAAAAGAAAGTGTAATGATAATGACTCAACTGCGAAACCCCACAAAAGACTTAAGACATTATTTTTTGTCAGCACTGTCCTGGATTATAGAAAATAAAATATTTTTAAAGACCCAAGTAGATGTAATGGACTATTGTGATAAAGAAAACAAAAAAAGTCCTGAGTAAAAATTTTGAAATTGCAAAATGCAGTGACTGAAATGAAAAATTCATTGACAGGTTTAACAGAAAATGAGAGATAGAAGAAAAAATTTACTCAGTAAACTTGAAGGCAGATGAACAGCAGATGAACAAAGAGAAAAGTAATTGAAGAAAAATGACCTCAAGCACAACATATGTGGAATGAGAGTCTCAGAAAGAAAGAAAAGGAGAAAGAAAAAATTACTTGTAGAAATAGTGGCTGGAAACTTACCAAATTTGATATAAAAGTCTATCGAATGATTGTTTACTGTTAGTAAAACAAAAACCAACATATCCTCTCCTGCACATATTGTGTCAAACTGTGAAAAAGCAAAGAGTAAATATGAAAAGCAGTAAGAGAAAAACTTCTCTTCATGTACAAGAGCACCACGATAAAATTAACCACTGATTTCTGATCAGAAACAATGGTGGGAAGGCAATGAGATGGCATAGTCAAAGAACGAAAGAAAAAAATTGTCAACTAAAAATGTCATGTCTAGCAAATCTATCCTTTAAAAATTAAGATATTCCCAGATAAACAGACAGAAAATTTGCTGCCAGCACTCCTACCTTACAAGAAATACTAAAAGAAAGCTTTTAAACAGAAATATTTGATTTTTAAATTTAAAAACACTAGATTGATTTGTCACAGGGTATGTGTCTGTGTTTGTGTGCATGTACTGAATTTTCCATAATTTCTTTGAAGGATTTTTAAAGGATTCCAAAAATCCTTTGAAGAATTTTTAAATTTTTATTTCAATTTTTATAAAATGACTTATTTAGTCCTATAAATTTTAATAATAAAAATTGAGTTAATTTTTATTGTCTCTCTAGCTGAAGATAGTAAAGATTAATTGAAGCAAAAATTATAAAAATTTTATTCAAAACTCACAATAATAAATAAGTATAAAAAATAGAAGCTTGGCTGGGCGCAGTGGCTCACACCTATAATCCTAGCACTTTGGGAGGTTTAGGTGGGCAGATCACGTGAGGTCAGGAGTTCAAGACTAGCCTGGCCAACACGACGAAGCCCCAACTCTACAAAAATACAAAAATTAACCGGGCATGGTGGTACATGCCTGTAGTCCTAACTGCTCGGGAGGCCAAGGCAGAACTGCTTGAACCCAAGAGGGCAGAGATTACAGTGAGCCAAGATTGCACCATTACACTCCAGCCTGGGCGACAAAGTGAGACTCAGTCTCAAAAAAAAGGAAGCTCTATGTTGATGCAAGCCAAGAACATATTAAGTGGAAAAGTTAGAATCGCAGGCAGAGGAGAGAGCAATAATCCCCGGAAATAACAGAAATTTCAGGGACAAGTCCAGATCTTCAAAAACTGTGAAATTGATAGAGCCTGAACAGAGATCTCCAAGGAACCAGGTACTATCTGTGTGCCAGGGTGGGAGGATAGAAAATGGACCTGGTCGACCTGGCGTGGTGGCTCACACCTGTAATCCCAGCACTTTGGGAGGCCAAGGCGGGTCAATCACCTGAGGTCAGGAGTTCGAGACCAGCCTGACCAACATGGAGAAACCTCGTCTCTACTGAAAATACAAAATTAGCCGGGCATGGTGGCACATACCTGTAATCCCAGCTACTTGGGAGACTGCAGCAAGAGAATCGCTTGAACCCGGGAGGTGGAGGTTGCGGTGAGCTGAGATAGCGCCATTGCACTCCAGCCTGGGAAACAAGAGTGAAACTCCATCTCAAAAAAGAAAAAAAGAAAGCAGACAGGTCTGTCTCTGACAGGTTGAGTAGGTGGAGTGGGAAGGAGGGATCTGGACGGCCAGGAGGGTACAGGGAACTGCAGGGGTGGGTGGTGGTGGGTGGGGCCAGCTTCAGCCTCCTCCTCCCACTGCCCCCCCACCCTCAGCAGCCCTTTGTGAGGGGTTGGCCCCAGCTCTGTGATGTGGGCCTAAGCCCCAATAACTAGTCCCAAAGGGGATGCCCAGGGCTCAGTTGCCTGAGGGCAGCAGTGCAGTTGACATAGATACTCTCTTTCCTCCGGAAAGCATTAGGCTTAGGCAAAATAATAGATAATTGGACCACATAGTCCAAAGAGGGAGCAGCTGTCCACACCCAAGAAGGGCAAGGTTGCAGCCAGCCCTCAGCCTCGATGGGAACCACTATCCCAGAACGCTGACTCTGACTCCTGAGCTCCAGCGCCATGCTCTGGATGATGCATTTCATCCTAATTGTTGCGTGTAGCCTGGTGATCCTGGCCTTCTTATGCTCCTACATTTTCAGGGAACCTTCCTCAGGGCCTCCCAGAAAGAGGAACGGCAGGAAGGTAAG